>NW_027444937.1:102500-184240 GCF_048569485.1 Anomaloglossus baeobatrachus
CCCCCTGCCCAGTGCGAGCCCCCACCAAACGTGCAGCGTCACCCCCTGCCCAGTGCCAGCCCCCCCTCACAACGTGCAGCATCGCACCCTGCCCAGTGCGAGCCTCTCAAATGTGCATCGCCCCCTGCAGGCCCCCCCCCAAATGTACAGCCGCCTTCCACTGCCCAGCGAGCCACTGCAGCGCCCCTCGCTGTCCAGCGAAAGCCCTCGGGGGCTCTCGCTGGGCAGCGGTGCGTTGGGGGGCTTGCGGGGCAGCGCGTTTGGGAGGCTCGCACTGGGCGACGCTGCACGTTGTGGGGGGCGGGGCTCACACTGGGCAGAGGGTGACGCTGCATGTTTGGTGGGGCTCGCAGGGACAGGATGCACATTTTAGTGGGGCTCGCACGAAGTAGGGTGTGACGCCGAACTTTTGGGGGCTCGCAGGGAGAGAGGCGCTGCACGTTGGGGGGGGGGCTCGCAGGGAGAGAGGCGCTGCATGTTGGGGGGGGAGCTCGCAGGGAGAGAGGCGCTGCACGTTGGGGGGGGGGCTCGCAGGGAGAGAGGCGCTGCACGTTGGGGGGGCTCGCAGGGAGAGAGGCGCTGCACGTTGGGGGGGGGCTCGCAGGGAGAGAGGCGCTGCACGTTGGGGGGGGCTCGCAGGGAGAGAGGCGCTGCACGTTGGGGGGGGCTCGCAGGGAGAGAGGCGCTGCATGTTGGGGGGGCTCGCAGGGAGAGAGGCGCTGCACGTTGGGGGGGCTCGCAGGGAGAGAGGCGCTGCACGTTGGGGGGGCTCGCAGGGAGAGAGGCGCTGCACGTTAGGGGGGCTTGCAGGGAGAGAGGCGCTGCACGTTAGGGGGGCTCGCAGGGAGAGAGGCGCTGCACGTTGGGGGGGGCTGTTCAGATCTCGCTGACAGTTTATTTTCTGTCTTTAGCAGAACCTGATCCTCTTATGCGGGCGCTCTCACTGGGCAGCGGGGGGAAGGGGCGCTGCGGGGGCTCTCGCTGGGCAGCGGGGGGGGGCGCGCTGCGGGGGCTCTCGCTGGACAGCGGGGGGCTCTCGCAGCGCCCCCCGCGAGAGCCCCCACAACACGCACCACTGCCCCGCGAGAGCCCCCACAACACGCACCACTGCCCCGCGAGAGCCCCCGCAACACGCACCACTGCCCCGCGAGAGCCCCCACAACACGCACCACTGCCCCGCGAGAGCCCCCACAACACGCACTACTGCCCAGCGAGAGCCCCCCGAACAAGCAGCGTCGCCCTCCGCGAGCCCCCCCCCACAGACGTGCAGCTTCGCCCTCCGCGAGGCCCCCCCCACAGACGTGCAGCGTCGCCCTCCGCGAGGCCCCCCCCCACAGACGTGCAGCGTCGCCCTCCGCGAGGCCCCCCCCACAGACGTGCAGCGTCGCCCTCCGCGAGGCCCCCCCACAGACGTGCAGCGTCGCCCTCCGTGAGGCCCCCCCCACAGACGTGCAGCGTCGCCCTCCGCGAGGTCCCCCCCACAGACATGCAGCGTCGCGCTCCGCGAGCCCCCCCCCACAGACGTGCAGCGTCGCCCTCCGCGAGACCCCCCCCACAGACGTGCAGTGTCGCCCTCCGCGAGACCCCCCCCACAGACGTGCAGCGTCGCCCTCCGCGAGACCCCCCCCCACAGACGTGCAGCGTCGCCCTCCGCGAGACACCCCCCCCACAGACGTGCAGCGTCGCCCTTCGCGAGACACCCCCCCCCACACATGTGCAGCGTCGCCCTCCGCGAGACCCCCCCCCCCCCCAGACGTGCAGCGTCACCCCCTGGCCACTGCGAGCCCCCCAAACATGCAGCGTCACCCCCTGGCCACTGCGAGCTCCCAAACATGCAGCATCACCCCCTGGCCACTGCGAGCCCCCCAAATGTTTCTATGATCTGTTGTCAAACATTTGGGGACCCACTTTGCAGATAGCCTCCTCATGTCCAAATGTTCATGGATAATGACACAAACATATTCACGGGAAATCCCCATGATTTCTGCTTTTGCTTTAGTCCTTTTTTAAAAGCTGTTATAGTATCTGTCATTACTACTTCTTGCAATAGGGCATTCCACGGTCTGGTTGCTCTAACTGTAAAGAACCCTTTCCTATTTAGCTGCTGGAATAAATTTACCAGTAAGTTTTAGTATCGGAAGAGTGGCTCTATATGGAAATCCCTTCCTTCATAAATACAAAGTCTGTGTGTATAGACTTTATATTATCACACTTTATATGGCTTTATTGCATACCTAGCCCATTCGTTACTCAGATATTCGCAGAAGTGTACTCATCCCTTAAAATGAGCTAGTGACAAATATTTTTAGTTGGTATAAAGCTTGGAAAATTATTGAATACATAGTCATGGGTTATCAGGAAATGGGCATTATTATTATTATTATTTTATTGTTTTGTAAATGTGACGCCCTGGCCTATCAGGTCGTCACAAGGGTGCCGTGCAATGTGCCCTTCTACATGGTACCCGCTCTTCCTTGGTTACAGGTCCTGTCCCTTTGGTGTTGCTAAGAACAGGTATACACAAATCCTGAGGAACACTCTGCACCACACCCACCAAACACCCATTGGGTAGCCTGAGGGGAATAGGGCCGCCCCCAGATGCATGGATGGTAGAAGGAGGGCCAGAAGTGTCAGGAGAGAGGAGTAGTTGGAGAGAAGTGCCAGTGAGCGGTGACAGGAAAGGTTACACTGCGGAGCTGGGCTCCTGTAACAGTCCCAGGTGCCGGACGTTGGTCTGGCCTGGAAGGAGCTGGAACCCCGGTTGCAGGGAGTAGTGACAGGGGGCACGGTGCCGCCACGGAGGGCAGACCGGCGGCCTTGTGCTACAGCCGGGCAGGGGCCAGGGCACGACGGGGTATGCAGACCCTAGGCTGGGAAGTAGCTTTACGCAGCCCAGTAATTCACCCGACCTGGAACGAAATCTTCACGAACCGCTCTCCACCCGCTCCAGAATCGGGGTAATAACGCAACCATAGGGATAGCACTTCCCAAAACCGTCCAGAAGATCCCACGCGTGAACCCTGAGAGCAAGCTCACCCTGCTAGCCATGCAGGTGAGCGGGACCCAAGTAGTTCTAGGCGAAAGGGAGCCACCAAATGTAAACACAGTGCCAAGGGACAAGCCTTCAGACCAACCAGCAACGCCAAAAGGGCACGGACCCACCGTGCTTGGACTACAGCTGCAGGACGTTCAAGACTTTGGTTTACCCAGTGTCAGTGTCAGCATCTCTGGACTGTGTGAGTACGTGGTGCCCCTTTGCTCCCAACGGGTCCCCAGCCTGCCTTCACCGAGCCCCGGGACACCTTCCCCTGCCCACAGAGGGGTTAACATCAATTGCTGCCATTCCATCACTCCCGGGCGCTCCTATCTCCCCTAAACACAGCAGCGGTGGTATCCGCATTTTTACCACGAACCGTGGGTGGCGTCACGAACATTATCCAAATCCACCCTTTCCATCCCCCCTTTTATTTTCGAGTAGCCGCGCGACCCCACTTCGGGTCCGGAGACCCCTCGAGCCACTGCGGATCCGGATCCAAGCAGCCCGTGGGCTGTAGCGGCGGCGGCACATAAACACTTTAACCCCTTTACCCCAGAGGAAGGTTTTCAGCTTCATAACCAGGCCATTATTTTTCAATTCTGTTTCAGATTATAACTCTGAAACGCTTCACCGGATCCCAGTGATTCTAAGATTGTTCTTTTTTTGTGACATATTGCAGTTAATATTTGTAAATTTAAGATGATATTTTTTGTGTATATTTGTCAAAATATCAAAAATTTAGCAAACAAATTTAAAACTTTGCAATTTTCAAACTTTTATATTTTATGACCTTAAATCTGAGAATTACGAGGGGCTGCTGATAAGTCTTTGGCTTTGTGATTTTTTTTTATTTCTATGGTAACAAATGTTACATCACATGAAAGCAATTTTTGTCTAATATATGTTTTCAAAATTTTGTGTTTGAATCTTATTGCATCAGTGTTCTACGCACGCGGGAAATCAAAATGGCGGAGTCTAATGCGATATTCACTGCAACTGAGAGAAGAGGAGTGATAAAATTCTTGATTTTGCAAGAAAAGTCTGCAAAGGATATTCATGGTGATATGTCTCAGACATTGGGAGATCACAGTTAAGAAATGGGATGCCAAATTTAAAACGGACACTTCAGCACCAATGGGTGAAGCCAAGCCACTAGCTTGCCCTTGTTAGATTTTCTCTATTCCAGAGGCACCAACGCTTATAGCACTATTGTCACACGGTGTTTCACTGCTGTATATACGTCACATGGGAAACCCTGGGTCTGCTGTATGTACATCACATAAGACACACTGGCACTGTTGCATATACATCACCTAGGATACACTGACATAGAAGATTCTGGGAGTGCAGCATATACATTGCATAGCAGATGCTGGGGCTGTAGCATATACATCACAGGAGAAGTCTGGGCCATATACATCACAGGAGACAGCTGGGCCATATAGATCACAGGAGAAAACTGAGCCATATAATCACAGGAGATACATCACAGGAGAAGTCTGGTTCATAAACATCACAGGAGATGGCTGGGCCATATAACTCACAGGACATGGCTGGGCCATATACAACACAGGAGAGGCTGGACCATATACATCACAGGAGATGCTGGGGCATATACATCACAGGAGAGGGTGGGGCAGATACATCACTGGAGACACTAGGATACACAGGATAGGCTGAGTCATATACACCACAGTGGGTGATGTATATGGGTGGGCCATATACATCACAGGAGACACTGGGCCATATACATCACAGAAGATGCTGGGGTATATACATCACAGAAGATGCTGGGGCATATACATCACAGGAGGGGTTAGGGCATATACATCACAGGAGCAGCAGGGGCGTATGTGTCGCCCTGGGCAAGCCAGGGGACACGGGTCACAACACCACCACACCCCACACTCCAGGTAGGCACACCTGCTAACCACAAATCCTTGTTGCCTTCCTCCAAGAGTCTGTTGATGCACACCAGGGGGTGGGCCAGGCGGTTGGCTCCGCCCACCAAGGAGCTCACAGATCTGGAGGCAGGAAGTTCCAGGCAGAAAGCTCAGGGAGGAGGAAGTGGAAGGAGTGAGAAGCCCAGGCAGGGCAAGTGAGAGGAGCAAAAGTAAGAGTAAACAACAAGAAGTGAAAGTAAGAAAAGGAGTGAAGGAGGAAAGCAAGTGAGGTGGCAAGAGGAAAGGAAAGCCTGAGAGCCCAGCTGTGTGTACGGCTAGAACAGCAAGGTCAGCGACGGCGGTGACTGTCCGGAGGGGGACCGTTCGGAAGTTCCTGGAAGGACCCCGTTGGCTGTGTGCCCGGTGGTCTGGAGCAGTGTTCCGAAGGACAGTCAGCACCAGGGCAGGGGCCTCTCGGACCCCGGCAAGGCTAGGAGTCGCCCAATTTGCCGAATCCGTCAGTGAAGGGGACGTAGATTCCCCCAACAAACAAGTCCCGATTGACGGCAACAGCCCGACCATTACCGGGGAGACACCGCCACCGCCAAGGCACCAGTTTCCCCAGGGCCAGCGCCTGCGGGCAAAGTGTAGAGCTCCTCCGGCCCAGATTGCAGTCGGGGAGCGGGTAACCGGAGGGAATCCACCGATACCATCAGACAACACAGGTGCAAGGAAGAGAGACGTCACCGTCACCTACCGGGAGTGCAGGTGCAGCCGTCTGTGGGACCGTCCTACCAGCCGTTGGTTTACCGTACAAACTGTGTCCGTGTCTCAGGCTGAGTGAGTACCACAGTGCCGCAAGGCACAGCGCTGCCCCCGCGTCCCTGCGCCCTCCAGGCCCTACACTTTACATCTCTTCACCGGGCCCCGGGATCACCAACCCCTACCCACGGAGGGGCAACACAACACCTGGCTGCTCCCATCACCATCCCCGGGACCCCCACACTGAGCAGCGGTGGTGCAATCACCACAACCGTGGGTGGCGTCATGAACTATAACCCCAACAAACACCCCCCTTTCACTCACGGGCGAGGAGTGTCGCTCGAGACACCCCGGGATCCGGCCCGCAGCTCGAGCCACCAGGAGCAACTGCCGGACCCGAGCAGAAGGGGTGAGCGCGGTGTGCTGACACCCTCCTCCCCGCCCGCGACAACTTGGCGTCACGAACAGGATCTTACCGCTCTGCCGTCTGGTAGAGGTGCGCCTTGTTACCGCCGGAGGCATCCGGCAGAAAAATTTCAGAAGCCGCCATCTTTGGCGCGAAAAGTTCCCGCTCGAGCGTCTTCTCGAGCAGTAGAGGCGCGAAGGCCAAAACCCCGCACCGAGAGAGGAGGGGCCGGAAAGAGCTAAGGGGGACGGAAACAAGATGTCTGCGCCCGATGGAGCCGCTGGAGGAGCGGTGGTCGCAGCCGCAGCGGCACCCGCGGATGGGAATGGGCCTGCCCAGGTCCCGGCCGTACTGGCGGGAGGTGCCGCGGCCCCCGCGCTTGCTCAGGTCATGCCGTTTTCCTTGCCCTATGCGCCCGGAGCTGCCTGGCTACCGCAGTATGACGGGAAACCGGATGCCTTGCAGGCCTTCCGGAAAAAGCTTAACCCGTTGCTAGAGCTGTACCCCCTGACCGATAAGCAACGTGCAGCGATAGTGCTAGGCCAGTTAACCGGTGCGGCGGAGCAGGAAGCGGAGACCTGGGCCGAGGGGGACCGGCTCTCTGTAGCCACCATCTTCGAGAAGCTACAGACTGCCTTCGAGACCCGGACTGAAGCTGAGCTGAGGATGCAGTTTTACCAGTGCCGGCAACGGGCTGGGGATAGCATTCGGGACTATGCTCTACGTCTGCAGACCGCCCTCCGCACGCTGAAGCGGGTGAACTCTATTAATGAGGCGGATAGCAATAAGATGTTAGTGGAGTAATTTGCGCAGGGGATGAGGTCCCCTGAGGATCGTAAACAACTCCGGCTGTGGGCCCTGGAACACCCTGATGTGGACTTTGCTGTGTTAAAGGAGCGGGCTATCAAAGCACTACAGCCCCCAGCTGCTGAAGTTCTGGAACCCGTCCCGTGGCCCGTCGAGACAGCTCCCGTTGTGGCGGCCCCAGCCAAACCAACCTCCTTACTACCTACAGCCTCGAGCAGCACAGTGGAAGAACTGGCAGCCCAGGTCCGTCGCCTGGACGGAGACCTCGCCAAGATCCTTGCTGCACTACAACCTCTGACCAGATCTCAGCCCCCAGCGCAGATACAGCTTGCTGACAGTCCCGAAGATGTTCCCTGGATGCAGCGGAGAAGCGCTAACAACCCGCGGAGCAGACCTCCAATCTGCTACAAGTGCCGTAAGCCGGGCCATTATTACCGACAGTGCCCGTTAAACGAGCAACCCCTGGGGCCCCGGGCCAATCCTCAGGAGTAGAACACCGTGGCCCCCCGGACTGGCGAGACCGATATGTCGGGGCCCGCCCTATCATCCCTGTGGCTGTGGACGGCATACCCGTGATGGCTCTCTTGGACACTGGATCACAGGTAACTACCATACCGTACACGTTGTATCAGCAATATTGGGCCACAGACGAGCTGGCGCCTCCAGACAATAGTATAAATTTGATTGCTGCTAATGGACTTCCATTGACCCAGGTGGGGTATAAACAGGTGGCTATGACAGTGGGGCAAGCTGAACTGCAACACCAGGGTATGATTGTGATCATGAATGAGCCTAGTGATCATAACCCGAAAATAGTGCTGGGAACCAATGTGATGGAACACTGCATGGCTGATGTGTTGAACCTTTTGCAACAGCTAGCCGCCACGGCGGCGGGGAGCCGGCAGAGGGCTGTGCAGCGTGAGATCCGCGTCCTGATGTACCGCCAGCATGTAAGCTCAACAGGAGGGGAGATTGGTGGAGTGCGAGTGATGGATGTTGCTCCATTGACTGTGCCCCCTAGGAGTGAGATGATGATCTGGTGTAGGGCAGCAGTAGGGCCTCAGGGGCGTGACTACCCTGCGATGATGGAGCCCATGCCTTCCGAGCACTGGCCCACTGTAGTGGCCGCCCGAGGGGTGGTAGATGTGAAGAAAGGGAGAGTGCCCGTGAGAGTGTTGAACTGTGGGGAGGAAGAAGTCAGGCTCCCCCGGTATGCCACCATTGCCAAGCTGCTCACCCTGGACCCTCACACTATTCAGGAAGCCCGTCCATCCACACTCCCACCTACCACCAGCACTTCCCCACCCCAGGGGGACACCAAGGAGTGGCACCAACAGCTACATGTGGGCACTGATGATACCCCTACACATCACAGGGCAGGGGTACACAGGGTAGTGCAGGAGTACGAACAGGTTTTCAGTAAGCACCCCCTAGACTTTGGGCAGATCAAGGGGGTCCAACACCACATTCCCACGGGTGAACATCCCCCTATCAAAGAGAGGTATAGACCTATTCCCCCTGCACATTATCAGTGTGCGAAGGATATGTTGAAGAATATGAAGGAGGCAGGGGTTATTCGGGACAGTTGTAGTCCCTGGGCCGCTCCGTTGGTACTGGTCAAGAAGAAGGATGGTACCATGCGGATGTGTGTGGACTACCGGAAGATCAACCAGATAACCCATAAAGATGCCTATCCATTGCCTCGTATTGAAGAATCTTTGGCTGCACTGAGAACTGCAAACTACTTCTCGACCCTTGACCTCACCAGCGGATACTGGCAAGTGGCCGTGGCCCCCGAGGACCGGGAGAAGACCGCCTTCACCACCCCGATGGGGCTATGCGAATTCAATAGCATGCCGTTTGGGCTGTGCAATGCCCCCGGGACCTTCCAACGGTTGATGGAGTGCTGTCTGGGACATTTAAACTTCGAGACCGTCCTGCTGTATTTGGATGATGTGATTGTTTATTCCCAGACGTATGAGGCCCATCTGGAGCACCTGGCCGAGGTGTTCGCGTCCCTTGCCAAGTTCGGGATGAAGTTGAAGCCCTCGAAGTGCCATCTGCTGAAACCCAGGGTGCAGTATCTAGGACACGTGGTGAGTGCGGATGGTGTCGCCCCCGACCCTGAGAAGATCACTGCCATCCAGAGCTGGCCGAGACCAACCACAGTGAGGGAAGTAAGGCAGTTCCTGGGTCTGGTGGGGTACTATCGGCGCTTTATAAAGGGGTACACGAAGATGGCTGCCCCCATGCAAGATCTCCTCGTGGGACAGACCAAAGGTGGTAGACCTATTGGAGCCCCACTGTTGTGGGAGGACAAGCATGAGGAGTCCTTTGGCCAGTTGAAGGCGGCCTTGACCGGAGAAGAGGTCTTGGCGTACCCTGACTATGGGCGCCCGTTCATCCTCCACACGGACGCCAGTAACGTGGGGCTAGGAGCGGTCTTGTCCCAGGTCCAGGATGGGAAGGAGAAGGTGATTGCCTACGCCAGCCGAAAACTCCGGCCGACCGAAAGGAACCCTGAGAACTATAGCTCCTTCAAGCTCGAGCTATTGGCGTTGGTGTGGGCTATCACGGAGCGGTTCCGCCACTACCTGGCGGCGGCAAAATTCACCGCGTTTACGGACAACAATCCGCTAACTCACCTGAACACGGCCAAGTTGGGCGCGCTGGAACAGCGGTGGGTAGCCCGGTTAGCCAACTATGATTTCACCATAAAGTACCGAGCTGGTCGTGTCAACATCAATGCAGATGCACTCTCCCGGATGCCCCATTTGTCAGAAGAGGGGTGTGAGGATGACGACCTCGAGGAGATTGAGTTGCCTGCGTTTCACCAGCCGCCTACTGAGAGGGTACAAGTATGTCAGCAACGGGCGGATCTGGACCCGCGGCCCAGTCAAGAGTGGCAGGACGCCCAGGACCAAGCGCCGGCTGTCCGCCTTGTCAAGACCCTGGTGGAACAAGGTGCTATGGGAATCGACCCTGCCGCTCCAGCCGAAGCCCAACGCTTGTGGAAAGAACGAAAACGGATCTACCTACACCAAGGGAGGCTGTACCGTGAGCTGATCAACCCAAAGACCCATGAGAAAATATGCCAGTTGATCGTTCCTCAAGCTGAGGTTCCTACTGTCCTGCGGGCATACCATGATGGTGCTGGCCACTTCGGGTGGAAGAAGCTGGAGATGCTGTTGAGGGAGCGGTTCTATTGGAGTGGGATGCGTGAATCGGTGGAAGCCTGGTGCCGAGAGTGCGGTCCTTGTACACTGAGGAGAAAGGACGAGACTAGCCAGAGGGCACCGTTACATCCCATTGTCACCCATCAGCCGCTGGAGCTGGTCGCCCTGGACCATGTCAAACTCACCCCTAGCCGAAGTGGGTACACCTACGCATTGACCATGGTAGACCACTACTCAAGATTTATGGTGGTAGTCCCCGTCAAGGACCTGACTGGTCGAACTGCTGCTCGAGCGTTCCAGGCTTATTTTTGCCGACCCCATGGGTACCCCGAGAAGGTGCTGACTGACCAAGGCCCGGCTTTTGAAGCAGAAGTTTTTCACGAATTCTGCCAGTTGTACGGCTGCAAGAAGATCCGGACCACTCCGTACCACGCCCAGACCAACGGCATGTGCGAGAAAATGAACCACTTGGTCCTGGGGCTCCTCAAGACGCTACCGCTGGAAGAACGGAACATGTGGCCGGAAAAGCTACCCGACCTGGTCGACATGTATAATAATATCCCATCCAGCTCGACGAAGTGCACCCCAGCGTATCTGATGAGGGCTCGGCCTGGCCGCCTGCCGGTGGATCTGGAGATGGGGTTGGAGGCTCCGGAAGCACTCCCTTCAACGGCAGGGTGGGAAAGTCGGAGGAGGGCCCAGTACCGGCAAATCCAGGAGTATGTGGAGAAAAACCTCAGTCGAAGTCGAGAACAGCAAGAGCACCGGTTCAACCAGAAGGCGCCTGCAGGTCCTTTCCAGCCAGGAGATGTGGTGCTGAAACGGAAGAGAAAAGCCCACAAACTGGATGACCAGTGGGAGCAAGTCCCTTACGTCGTACAACCCACCGAGTGGGACAATGGGAAGACCTACCAGATCAGTCGTGACCAAGGGGGCACCCTGGCCACAGTCTCTCGGGACCATCTAAAAAAATGCCCCCCAGCGTTGAAAGCAGAGGCTGAAGTACCGGTTCCTCCACCAGTGGAAAAGGCAGCAGAGGTAATCCACACTGTAATGGGTGACTTCCCAGCAAACTGGCCTACACAGAACGGCGCGGTGATACTTCCAGTGATACTGTTCCCACTACCCGTGGATGAAGAAGTAGTGGAAGCGGTTAACCGTGAGCCAGAACCAGTGCCAGTGCCCAGGGATGAACCTGTACCCAGCCCCCCTGCACATCCGCCTGCTCCACACTATAGCAGGGAGGAGGAACCGATTGTTCCCTCTACCCCACTGTCTAGCACCACTGACACCGGGCCCCGAAGGTCCACCCGTTCCAACCTAGGTAGACCCCCACTTAGGTACAGGGAGACCGTTCTATGAGTAAGAGGGGCCCGCAAATGTAAAAGAGTGTTGTGTGTTTGTTTGAAAGTTTTGAAAAATGGAAAAACACTGATTGAACCGAGTTTTCACCTGATTGTCTGCTGTGATTAGCAACCGGCAGGAGCCGGCACCGTTGTCCCCGTGGGGACCGTTAAAAGTTTAAAAATGCATGGGAACTATCCATGGACAAGCCCGTGAACTCTGCAGGGCAACCACAAACGTTAGTGGCTTGTAAATATGTTGGGTACCGTTACCGTTTCCGCAATGCCGCCTCCGGAGAGGCAGGTTGGAGGGAGGGCCCTGAGCAGAGCAGGCCGGGGCCCAGCCACCAAAGGAACCGGTGGCTACCCTCTGGAGGGGAAGGACAGATCCCGCTCGGGTAACTTGTGCTGGACTGTGGGTCAAGGGGTGCTGCCTGGGTTTTAGGGGCAGCATCAGGGCCAGGTTGCTTGGGTGGGAGAGAGCGGAAACCGTGACCGTACACCGTTGAAACGTTAAAAGTAAATGTGCCTCCCGTCTTGGGAAGATTGATTAAAAATGTCATATGTTATGTTTAACCCTGTTATCCCCTTTTTACAGAAAAATAAAACCGGTGTAGGACGGCAGCCCGCGGACGGTCTGCATTTTGCTAAGGGGGAATGTGTCGCCCTGGGCAAGCCAGGGGACACGGGTCACAACACCACCACACCCCACACTCCAGGTAGGCACACCTGCTAACCACAAATCCTTGTTGCCTTCCTCCAAGAGTCTGTTGATGCACACCAGGGGGTGGGCCAGGCGGTTGGCTCCGCCCACCAAGGAGCTCACAGATCTGGAGGCAGGAAGTTCCAGGCAGAAAGCTCAGGGAGGAGGAAGTGGAAGGAGTGAGAAGCCCAGGCAGGGCAAGTGAGAGGAGCAAAAGTAAGAGTAAACAACAAGAAGTGAAAGTAAGAAAAGGAGTGAAGGAGGAAAGCAAGTGAGGTGGCAAGAGGAAAGGAAAGCCTGAGAGCCCAGCTGTGTGTAGGGCTAGAACAGCAAGGTCAGCGACGGCGGTGACTGTCCGGAGGGGGGCCGTTCGGAAGTTCCTGGAAGGACCCCGTTGGCTGTGTGCCCGGTGGTCTGGAGCAGTGTTCCGAAGGACAGTCAGCACCAGGGCAGGGGCCTCTCGGACCCCGGCAAGGCTAGGAGTCGCCCAATTTGCCGAATCCGTCAGTGAAGGGGACGTAGATTCCCCCAACAAACAAGTCCCGATTGACGGCAACAGCCCGACCATTACCGGGGAGACACCGCCACCGCCAAGGCACCAGTTTCCCCAGGGCCAGCGCCTGCGGGCAAAGTGTAGAGCTCCTCCGGCCCAGATTGCAGTCGGGGAGCGGGTAACCGGAGGGAATCCACCGATACCATCAGACAACACAGGTGCAAGGAAGAGAGACGTCACCGTCACCTACCGGGAGTGCAGGTGCAGCCGTCTGTGGGACCGTCCTACCAGCCGTTGGTTTACCGTACAAACTGTGTCCGTGTCTCAGGCTGAGTGAGTACCACAGTGCCGCAAGGCACAGCGCTGCCCCCGCGTCCCTGCGCCCTCCAGGCCCTACACTTTACATCTCTTCACCGGGCCCCGGGATCACCAACTCCTACCCACGGAGGGGCAACACAACACCTGGCTGCTCCCATCACCATCCCCGGGACCCCCACACTGAGCAGCGGTGGTGCAATCACCACAACCGTGGGTGGCGTCACGAACTATAACCCCAACAAACACCCCCCTTTCACTCACGGGCGAGGAGTGTCGCTCGAGACACCCCGGGATCCGGCCCGCAGCTCGAGCCACCAGGAGCAACTGCCGGACCCGAGCAGAAGGGGTGAGCGCGGTGTGCTGACACCCTCCTCCCCGCCCGCGACACATATACAACACAGGATACGCTGAGGGGTCTATATCACAGGACACGCTGGGGCGTATAAATCACAGGAGATGTTTGGGCATATACATCACATGGTGGGGTTATATACAGCTGATGAAATAAATATTGAACATACCACCAATTTTCTAAGTAAATATATTTCTAAAGGTGCTATTGACATGAATTTCTCCAATCCACAGAGGCAAAGAAAGCAAACTTAAATAAGTTATCAGTAATAATGAAAAACGACACGGAAAAAGTATTGAACATGCTTTTTGAAATTGATTTAATACTTTGTACAAAAGAATTTGTTGGTAGTTATAGGTTCAAGACACCTCCTGTATGAAGAAACTAGTTGTATGCATTGCTCAGGTGGGATGTTAGCCCATTCTTTCACATAAACAATCTTTAATGTAATTAAATGGGGGCCCCATTTCATGGCAGCCCCCATGCAGCGATGGATACGGCGCTTCACGCCATCCTATGCCTCCAGTCCACTCCACTAATGTGCAACTGAGGAAGGTCCGTAGTTGACCGAAAACGTTATTTTTCATGCACATTGAATAAACTTGCCTCACTTTCAAGCTCGGGAGTGCCTTGTTTAATTACATTGTACGGCTTTGGAACCTGAAGAGCACCCCTATTTCTCTTGATATTCCTACAAGGAAGTGCCATTTCTTCTTTCTACATAAACAATCTTTAAATCCTGAAGGTTCCATGAGCTCCTTCTATGAGCTCTTCGCTTTAGTTCTTTCTATAAATTTTCTGTTGGATTCAGGTCAGGTGAGTACCTGAGCCATTCTAGCAGCTTTGTTTTCTTTCTCTGAAACCAAAGAGTTTCCTTGGCTCTGTGTTTGGCATCATTGTCTTGCTGAAATGTCCACCCTCATTTCATCTTCATCATCCTATTAGATGGCAGAAGATTTTTATCAAGAATGTCTCATTACATTTAACCATTCATCCTTCCTTCAATCGTAGGAAGTTTGCTGTAGGTTGAAAAACAACCCCACACCATGATGTGTGATCAAACTTCACTGTTGGCATGGTGTGTATTATGGCATCCAAAGAGTTCATTTTTGGAGTCAACTGACTATATTCTCCCAGTATTCCACAGGCTTGTCTAAATGTTGTTGAGCAAACTTAAAACACACTTGAACATGCTTTTTGTTCAGCAGTGGAGTCTTGCGTTGTGAGCGTGCATACAGGCTATGAAGGTTGAGTTCATTATTTATTGTTTTCTTTGAAACAATTGTACCTGCTGATTACAGATCTTCTTTTAGCTCTCCAGAGGTGGCCCTTAGCTCTTGGACACCCGTTCTGAGAATTATTTTCACTCTTTTGTCTGAAATCTTGCGGGTAGCACCTGGTCGTGACCGGTTTATAGTGAAATGATGTTCTTTACCCTTCCAAATTCTGGCCTCAACACTGTTCAATGGTACCTTCAGTAGTTTAGGAATTCTGTGACCAATGGCATTCTGTAACCAGCTTACTGGTTTTGCCAATCATGCGATGTTTCTTGTGTGGCACCTTGGTAATGAAACACATTTTTATAGGCCATCAGATGAATGAGCTGATTTTATTTTTCAATAAGTGGCAGGGTTGCTTTTTAATTACTGATAAATTTCAGCTGCTGTCGTCATGACTTTCCATAGCTATTTGCACCTCTTTATCTTCATGTGTTCAATACTTTTCCCCTGTGTCACAGCTGCACTCTGAAACTCTAAGGATGCTAACATTCAATACAGGAATTTGGACATGCATTACTGCTAAGGAAATAATTCTAAAAATTGAGAAACTAATTGCATAAAAGGGCCAGTTTTATGTGAGCCTAGCACCAAGTGTCAACCCATATCTCTTTTTGGTAGATCCCTACCTAAAATGCCTCTCTCTCGGCTGAAAAATCCTGCAATTTTATTGGTGGGCAGGAACCTGCTATTAGGAAATTAAAGGATGTCTTAAGCTAGTGGGAAAGGAGTGCTTAGTCAGAAGGCATGACCTTATAATCCAAAATGAAAAAAACTGACTGCACTTCCTAACAGACAAGTGTGAACAGCGCATTGCTAAATTGTTTTTTTTTTTGTTTTTTTTTTAAACATCTTTTTATTGAATTTTAACCGAATTTCTTTTACAATCTGCTCTTATACAAAGAGCATTTCATTGATGACATTATAATCAAAACAGTCCCGCCCACCCCTCCCCCCGCTCTGCGTGCGACCAGAAGCAACTTAAAATGGTAATTTATGTAATTGGTATGTGTCCATTGAGCAGTTCAAGAAGGTACCAAGAGGTCTGTCCAAACTGAGATTTAAGTCTATCCTTAAGCACTGTAGCCAAGTTAGGTATAAATAAAGACCATGTTTCAAAGAAACGCTTAGTCAACTTCTCCTTATTCGACTGTGCATCCAGCCAGTCCATTTTGAATATGAACATTAGTTTTGTTTGGATAAACGCTAGAGAGGGTGCTTCAGGATTTACCCAGAGATGTAGGATACTTTTCCTAGTGGCCGAGGCCCAAATAGTTAACATTGCCCTGGTACCTCTCGGAAGACTTTGTTGAGCCTCCTCCAACATGTTAAAAATCGCCCACTGTGGTGTCAGAGCAAACTGAATATTATATGTGTTTTGTAAGACTGAGTGAACGCTTCTCCATACTCCCTGTATCTGAACACAGTCCCATAAGTGGTGAAACAGGTCAGTGTCTCTTATGCCACATTTAGAACAAGAGTATAAGGCAGTTGTGTCCATTTTTGATTGAATTTTTGGAGTAATATATGCTCTATGTAGAATCATCAAGGCCATATCTGTGTAGCTACTGGACGACAGAAATTTACGTTGCAACAGCGTGGCTTGTAAAAAATCCTTTACCTCGAACTCTGGCATGTCTACCTTCCATTTTGCTGGACCTGTTGTTTTCCCCTCCCATGTCCAAACTGTACGCAACATTGAATAAACCTGACTAGTCGAGGACGCCTGGCTTCTTGCCCTCCTAAGAAAGTTATCCACACTTCCTCCAAGATCTCCCTTTGGCTTGTCAACAAGATATTTTTGTGCCAAGCTACGCACCTGAAGAAAAAGAAAAGGCTGACCCACAAAAGCTGGAAATCGGTGTGCCGCCTTCTCGTAAGAAAGCAACGACCAATCAGGCTCCATTAGATCTGCAGCATAAGCACAACCCTGCATTGACAATGTTTCATAAATCCTCAGAGGGCGACCCTGGAGGAATCTCGGATTTCCAATAAAGGGTTGAAATGGGGAACTTGAAGTGTTAATTTTACCAAGTTTCCTCGCCTTCCTCCACGTTTGTATAGTATGCCATAGTGTTAGATGATCCCTAACCTCACTCGGTATTTCCTCGTTCCCTAAATGCATCAATGCTGTTAACGAGACTTGTGAACATAGCTGTTGTTCCAATTGTACATTGGCAAAGTGAGATACTCCTCGCACCCAGTCCACCACATATCTAAAATTTGCTGCTAGATTATATCTGCCCAGATCTGGAAGATTTATGCCCCCTGCCCCTTTTGGTAATTGAAGCTTGATTAAGCTGATCCTAGTACGCCCCTTGTGCCCCCAAATGAATTTTCCAAAGGATGAATTTAGTAGCTTAATATCTGATTTGCGTAGAAGCAACGGGAGAGTCTGAAATAAGAACATTATTTTGGGGAATGCTACCATTTTAATTAAGTGACATCAGCCCGAAAAAGATATTTTCAGATGTTTCCAAGATTGGAGTAGATGTATTAATGAATTTATAAGAGGCTTATAATTAATTTGATATAGTAACAAGGGGTTTGCTGGGAGCTGAATCCCCAAATATTTAATGGACCTGGTACACCACTGGAAGGGAAATAAGTTGTTATCAATTTTACCCGATTTGTACATTGCCAATGCCTCAGTTTTTTTGTAATTTACCCTGAAGCCTGAGGCCTTTCCAAAATTATTCAATGTGTTCATTATCTCTGGAATCACTTGAGAGGGATTGGCAATAAACAATAAAATATCATCGGCAAAAGCCAAAAGTTTAATTGTTGTCCCACCGACTCTCATGCCCTGAAATATTGCTAAATTATGTAGGGTCCTCAACATTGGGTCCAGAGCCAAATTAAACAATAAAGGTGACAAGGGACACCCCTGCCTCGTTCCCCTCTGTACCTCAAATGGCTCAGAGAATGTATTATTTATAGATAGTCTGGATTTGGGTTCTGTGTATATCATCTTGACTGCTTCGCAAAACCAGGATCCCACCTGGCGACATGCCAAAAGATTATGTAAATAGGCCCAAGAGACCCTGTCAAAGGCCTTGTCCGCATCAAGGCTAACTACTATATGTTTGGTACATCTATGCTTCCTGCTATAAGAGATAGCCCCAATAGCCGTCCTGATGTTATAGGTGATGGATTTCCCGTGCACGAATCCCGTTTGGAAGGGCAGAATAAGATCTGGAATCACTTGTTGTAATCTACCTGCTAGTATTTTAGTAAAGATTTTAAAATCAGAGTTGAGTAATGAGATGGGTCTGTATCCCTCCACCTGTAGTGGGTCTTTTCCTGGCTTAGGTAATACTATAATGTTTGCCTCATTGAACCTGTCAGGAATTATTCTATCTGTGACTATCTTATTATACACTGCACATAGATGAGGACCGATAGAGGCTCCCAAGATCTTATAATATTCGTTACTAAATCCGTCGGGCCCTGGGCTTTTGGCTAGTTTAAGAGTGCCAATAGTTTTTACTATTTCTGAAATATTTATAGGGGCGTTTAGTACTACTCTTTGTTCCTCTGTCAAGATGGGCGCTACGGTACCATGGATAAAATCAGCTTCCCCGTCAACCTCCCTCGGTTCCGCCTCATACAGCAAGCCAAAGAATGCCCTGAACTCCTCCACTATTTCCTCATCTTTTGTTACCATGGTACCATCTTTCTTTTTAATTTTGTGGATTCTAGTGGTGGTTCTAAAGGGTTTGGTTAAAGAAGCTAGTAATTTCCCAGGTTTGTTGCCCCATTTAAAGTATTTATGTTTCTGGTAGTCCAGGTTACTAAGTGCCATCTCATGGGCCAAGGTGTCCGCCGCCTCCTTGGCCTCTAAGAAATGTTGTTTTGTCGCATCCGTGTTGTTATTTTTAAAATCTTTATATGCCTGCGTGAGAAGTTTTTGTGCTGATATAGTTTGTTCCAGGAGCTTTTTTCTCTTATAGCTGACATATGATATTATCTGACCTCTTACTACTGCCTTGGAGGCAGCCCAATACAAACCAGCATCCCCAGTATGCTCGTGATTATCCTTCTCATAAAAGCTCCAGTAGTTTTGTAAAGAAGCTTTGAAATCCTCAGATTGATATAAATATGAAGGAAACCTCCAGCTTCTTTCCCGTAGTATTGTGGTAGATAATAACAAATTAAAAGTAACCGGTGCATGATCCGAAATACAGATGTCTAGGATGTTGGAGGAAAGTATATGTGGCATCAGTGCTGGGCTTAGTAGCCAATAGTCAATCCGTGTATGTAAGTCATGGACATGTGAATAAAATGTATAGTCTTTATCTATTGGGTACTGCATGCGCCATGTGTCTATTAGTCCCAATTGATTGACGAGATATTGCAAACCACTATGGAGCGCCAATAGAGGAGATGGCTGGGGACTTGACCTGTCTAAAATTCCATCATGAGCCTCATTGAAATCTCCGCCTACAATTAAATTAGTCATATCCCAACCTGTGATACTTTCGATCAATCTGGCTCTGAACTGTGGATCAGGAATATTTGGTGCATATATGTTTGCTAAGTTGTAGATAGTGCCCTCTATCTTCACTTTCACTGATCAATATAGCTACCCCTCTTTGTTTTCTCGTAAATGACGCTTCTGCGCATACGGCATATTTTCTGCTGTGAAGAAATGGGTGATTGCCCTTCATCCAGTGTGTTTCCTGTAAGAAGACAATATGGCAATTTAAACGATGTAGATAATTTAAAACTTTTTTCCTCTTTATAGGAGAGTTTAACCCGTTAACATTCCAGGAGCACCAATACAGTGATTTAATCGTGGACATATTTGTGCTCTCTGTGTTAGTCATTTAACCTATTCCAGAAGGAGGAATTAATTGTAAAATTATAAACAACCTATTTGGGTTCCCTCGTCCATCCCAGCGAGTAAACGCGACAACCCATATGAGAGCTAAACTAAAGGTACGCACGCAGAGGCCCCTAACCCCTTCCCATCTAAACAAAAACCTTAATCTAATGGCAATGTCACCTGCCTCTCTGGCAGTCCTGACACTGAAAAAAAAAAAGGAAAAACAGAATGAACATCAGAACTGTAGCACATTGACGTCTCCGATTTAAGTGTCTGTGTTGACTGCTGGCGAAGCTCCATTTTCCTGAAGAAGGTAATTTAAAGCCAACTTAGGATCTTCAAAAGTCCAATTCTTTCCCCCTGTAGTGAAGCGTAGAACAGCAGGATACAGTAGACTGAAGCGAATATTTTTTTCCGCCAATAGTTTGCATACTGGATTGAAGGCTTTGCGTCTTGTTGTCAAGGCTGCTGAGTAATCTTGGAACAAAAGCAGTTTAGAGTTATTGTAGGTAAGTGAGCGATTTTTTCTAAATGCTGTCAGCAATCTGATCTTGTCTTGGAAGTCCAGGACCTTAAAAATTACTTGTCTGGGTCTGACCTCTCCATCATTTCGAGGTGGGCCCACTCTGTGTGCCCTTTCAATAGCAATTGGCCCCGACTTTAGATCCAATTTCAAAGCTCCTGGTAGCCATTCTGAAGTGAGTTTCAGTAGATCAGCTTGCCGAATCGATTCAGGGACGCCCACCAACCTTAAATTATTGCGTCTGGACCTGTTCTCCAGATCATCTACCTTGTCCAGCAATACAGCAATGTCCTTATTCCTGCTCTCCAGCATCTCTGAAATTTCCTTTACAGAGTCCTCCATGTCAGAGACCCTCTGCTCCACATCTGTTAGCCTTGAACCCTGGGCATTAACTTGGGTGACTATAACGTCTAATGAAGACTGGAAGGCTGCCAGCCGCCCATCAATCACCGGCATCAAGAGATCCGTGATGGCCTTAGCAGTGGCCTGGGGTGGGTCTGTAGTTGCCTCAGGGGAAGCCCCTGGTGATGGGGGTGCATTTTGGTTTCGTCTTTGAGGTCTAATTCCTTTACTTGGTTGTGTGGCATTGCTCTTACCCACAAATTTATCCATAGTAAGAACTGTAAATATGGAGCTTCTTTAGAGACTGTGGTGACGTCACAATAACATAAGCTTAATTACATCTGTGTGGTAAACTTGGCTGTTTCACAATTATTTCCACGCTGTGTATGAGAGTGTATAGATGTTACTTGAAAAAGACTAGTCAGAAGGGCAGGAGGCAGGCCAGATGACTGATCCCACTTCTTTTTGTTTTTCACCCTCTTCTATACTGTCAGTGCTGGTGAAGTGGTGGAGTAGGGGTTAATCAAGTTGAGCTGTGATGCACTTCAGGCTTATCTGCCTCTGTTTACTGTTGCAGATTACAGGCCTTGTGCAGCAGCCATGTAAGATGAGACCTGCAGGAATATATCTGCCCCCTCCTCAGCCCTGTTTATCTCCTGACCTGCTCTCACAGCCGAATGTCTCCAGGGGCTCTCAGCTCCCTCCTCACTCACAGTATCTCAGACGGTGGGCCTGTCCAGGAGCTCTGTGTGACAGGTAAACACAGCGTGCAGTCCTGTTTGCTGAGCTTGCTGCTGCTCGGTGTTTCACTATTTCTTCTGTGGCAGAGAGGGGAGTGTGTGAGAGTTCACTGAAAACTATGGCTGCCGCTGGAAGCACTTCAGTCCCCTTCCCTGTCTCCTTCTGAATGTTAGTGCCCGATATTTAACCCCTCTCTTACCAGGTCCCGGGTGCTTTCCGTTTGCAGTGGCACAGCTGCAGGGGGAGCAGGGAGGATGGGCAGCGTTCCTCTGTGCAGCACAGCCCACAGCCTGCAGCCTGGTGCTTTGTGTCCGAGCACTCCTTTCTTTGTGGTGCAGCATACACCTTTCACCTCCGGAGTATCAGGAGAGCCGGGCCTGATGTGCGCCCCTTGTCCTGGCCTTATCCCTGCAACCTTTAGATGTTAGGATGGGCCTGGATAACGTTTTTGGCCTAGGCTGCTGCAGGAGCTCATGATAAAAGCAGCTACCTCGTAGCTCCGCCTCCCGGAAGTCGCTAAATTATGTTTTATGTTCATTATGCATCTAAGAGTCTCAATTTTTTAATTGATCCCTTTAGCAGTAATGCATGTTTAATTTCCTGTATTCACTGTCTGCATGCCTTAGCTTTTCAGAGTGCAGTTGTTTGTTAGTTTATTTCTTAGGTTTGCACCTGTTCACACTTGTCTGTTAGGAAGGGCCATCAGTTTTTTTTTATTTTAGATTATAGGGTCGCACCTTCTGACTGAGCACTCCTTTCACACCAGGCTTAAGGTGATTTTTAATTTCCTATTTTGCCCGCCCATAAAATTGTAGGCTTTTTCAGCCCAGAGAGAGGTGTTTTAGGTAAGGACCCTGCAAAAAGAAATATGCCTTGACTCTGGCTGCTGGGCTCACATAAAACCAGCCTTTTTATGTTCAAAGTGTCTCAATTATTAATTTATTTTAATTTATTTCCTTAGCAGTAATGCATGTCCAAATTTTGGTATTCAATGTTTGCATGCCTTAGTATTTCAGAGTGCAGCTGGTTATTTGTTTATGTGTATCATGTTCTGTATGCACCTTTTCACACCTGTTTGTTAGTAAGAGCCATCAGATTTTTTCATTATTCATTTATGGACACCTATGGTTTGATTTCTTTGCCTGTATGGATTGGATGGGTTGTTACCAACATCTGGTGAGAAATGCATGTTTATAGTACTTTAAGAAATATATTTATTTTTATCTAAAATTGGTGACTTATTCAATATTTATTTCACCCACTATCCATCACAGGAGAGGCTGGGGAATATACATGACTGGAGAGGCTGGGGGGCATATACATGACTGGAGAGGCTGGGGGCATAAACATTACTGGAGAAGCTGGGGCTGCTGCTGCTGTCGTCAGAGGGACAAAGACTGTCACTGGAAGGCAGAGTGCGCTAACCCATATATTATATCCTGCCAGTGGGCAGCGTTTGGTGTCATTCTTCATTGCATGCACCACAGTATTCAGTAGGGATCGCCTTAGTATAAGGGTCATTTAAAGGGCCTGCGACTTACAAAATGCAGGCGCTGACTTGTGCACTGTCGTCCCCGGGAATCTACATGGGGGCCAGAGAAAAGATCATCTATCTTCCCTCAGGCCAGAGTTTTTCTATCCTTGATTTAAAGCCTGTTTGTACTGCTCTAAAGCTGTCTGGATCTGGCCAGTTTCAGTCCCCCTGTGTTACTCCCATGCTGCAGATGCATATCTGCCTGTGCTAGCATCTTGGGAGAGCTTTCAGTTTTGACCAGCAGAACGACCATGCCAGTCTGAACTGAACTGTAAATCTTCAGAAGAACACAATCCCCGACATCCAGATAACTGGGTGTCAGGGGATCGGTGCACTCCTGAAGGTATGTACAACTTGAGAAAACCCTTTTAAGTCTCCAGCTCCTAATGTTTTATTCAGCTGGAAATAAAGCAATCTGCTCTCCATCAAAGCATGGCAAATTGTCCTAAACTCAAAATGCTCTGTTCCAAATTATTAGTCACAGTAGAGTTTCTAAACATTTTATATGTTTTAAAGAACTGAAAATGCTCATTTGTCGAATTTGCAGCATTAGGAGGTCACATTTACTGAAATAAAAAAGCTATTTAAATCCAAAACATCCTAACAGGCCAAGTGACATGTTAACATGGGAACCCTTCTTTGATATCACTTCACAATTCTTGCATCCATTGAACTTGTGAGTTTTTGGAGAGTTTCTAATTGAATTTCTTTGCATGATGTCAGAATTGCCTCTCATAGCTGCTGTTTTGATGTGAACTGCCTCCCACCCTCATAGATTTTTTGCTTGATGATACTCAAAAGATTCTCTATAGGGTTGAGGTCAGGGGAAGATGGTGGCCACACCATGCGTTTATCTCCTTTTATGCTCATAACAGCCAATGACACAGAGGCATGAGATGGTGCATTGTCATGCATGAAGATGATTTTGCTCCTGAAGGTACGTTTCTGCTTTTGTACCATGGAAGAAAGTTGTCAGTCAGAAACTCTATATACTTTGCAGAGGTCATTTTCACACCTTCAGGAACGTTAAAGGGGCCTACCAGATCTCTCCCCATGATTCCGGCCCAAAACACCAAACACCAAACCCAAAACTCCTCCACCTCCTTGCTGACGTCGCAGCTTTGTTGGGACATGGTGGCCATCCACCAATCCATCTGTCGCGGGCGGGGAGGAGGGTGTCAGCACACCGCGCTCACCCCTTCTGCTCGGGTCCGGCAGTTGCTCCTGGTGGCTCGAGCTGCGGGCCGGATCCCGGGGTGTCTCGAGCGACACTCCTCGCCCGTGAGTGAAAAGGGGGTGTTTGTTGGGATTCTAGTTCGTGACGCCACCCACGGTTGTGGTGATGGCACCACCGCTGCTCAGTGTGGGGGTCCCGGGGATGGTGATAGGAGCAGCCAGGTGTTGTGTTGCCCCTCCGTGGGTAGGGGTTGGTGATCCCGGGGCCCGGTGAAGAGATGTGGGGATCTGCGTCCCCTTCGCTGACGGATTCGGCAAATTGGGCGACTCCTAGCCTTGCCGAGGTCCGAGAGGCCCCTGCCCTGGTGCTGACTGTCCTTCGGAACACTGCTCCAGACCACCGGGCACACAGCCAACGGGGTCCTTCCAGGAACTTCCAAACGGTCCCCCTCCGGACAGTCACCGCCGTCGCTGACCTTGCTGTTCTAGCCCTACACACAGCTGGGCTCTCAGGCTTCGCCTTCTCTCTGCTCTGTCACCACTTCTTGCTTTCCTCCTTTTCCACTTTCCTTTCCTTCACTTTCACTTCTGGTTGTTTCCTCTAGCCCCTGCCTGGGCTACTCTGCTGTTCACTCGTTCATGTCCCTGACTGGACTGCCTGGTAACTTCCTGCCTCCAGAGTTGTGAGCTCCTTGGTGGGCGGAGCCAACTGCCTGGCCCACCCCCTGGTGTGCATCACAGACTCCTGGAGGGAGGCAACAAGGATTTCTGGTTAGCAGGTGTGCCTACCTGGAGTGTGGGGTGTAGTGGTGTTGTTATCTGTGTCCCCTGGCTTGCCCAGGGCGACACATTCCCCCTTAGCAAAATGCAGACCGTCCGCGGGCTGCCGTCCTACACCGGTTTTATTTTTCTGTAAAAAGGGGATAACAGGGTTAAACATAACATAAGCATTTTCAATCAACTCTTCCCAAGACGGGAGGCACATTTTACTTTTAACGTTTCAACGGTGTACGGTCACGGTTTCCGCTCTCTCCCACCCAAGCAACCTGGCCCTGATGCTGCCCCTAAAACCCAGGCAGCACCCCTTGACCCACAGTCCAGCACAAGTCACCCGAGCGGGATCTGTCCTTGCCCTCCAGAGGGTAGCCACCAGTTCCTTTGGTGGCTGGGCCCTGGCCTGCTCTGCTCAGGGCCCTCCCTCCAACCTGCCTCTCCGGAGGCGGCATTGCGGAAACGGTAACAGTACCCAACATATTTACAAGCCACTAACGTTTGTGGTTGCCCTGCAGAGTTCACGGGCTTGTCCATGGCTAGTTCCCATGCATTTTTAAACGTTAAACGGTCCCCACGGGGACAACGGTGCCGGCTCCAGCCGGTTGCAAATCAACAAAATAAATCAGGTGACTTCTCGGGTAATCATTTTCATTATCTTTGGCAAAACTTTTCAACTTTTTCAAACAAGCACACAACACTCTTTTACATTTGCGGGCCCCTCTTACTCATAGAACGGTCTCCCTGTACCTAAGTGGGGGTCTACCTAGGTTGGAACGGGTGGACCTTCGGGGCCCGGTGTCAGTGGTGCTAGACAGTGGGGTAGGGGGAACAATCGGTTCCTCCTCCCTGCTATAGTGTGGGGCAGGCGGAGGTGCAGGGGGGCTGGGTACAGGTTCATCCCTGGGCACTGGCACTGGTTCTGGCTCACGGTTAACCGCTTCCACTACTTCTTCATCCACGGGTTGTGGGAACAGTATCACTGGAAGTATCACCGCGCCGTTCTGTGTAGGCCAGTTTGCTGGGAAGTCACCCATGACAGTGTGGATCACCTCTGCTGCCTTTTCCACTGGTGGAGGAACCGGTACTTCAGCCTCTGCTTTTAACGCTGGGGGGCATTTCTTCAGATGGTCCCGAGAAACTGTGGCCAGGGTGCCCCCTTGGTCACGACTGATCTGGTAGGTCTTCCCATTGTCCCACTCGGTGGGTTGTACGACGTAAGGGACTTGCTCCCACTGGTCATCCAGTTTGTGGGCTTTTCTCTTCCGTTTCAGCACCACATCTCCCGGCTGGAAAGGACCTGCAGGCGCCTTCTGGTTGAACCGGTGCTCTTGCTGTTCTCGACTTCGACTGAGGTTTTTCTCCACATACTCCTGGATTTGCCGGTACTGGGCCCTCCTCCGACTTTCCCACTCTGCCGTTGAAGGGAGTGCTTCCGGAGCCTCCAACCCCATCTCCAGATCCACCGGCAGGCGGCCAGGCCGGGCCCTCATCAGATACGCTGGGGTGCACTTCGTCGAGCTGGATGGGATATTATTGTACATGTCGACCAAGTCGGGTAACTTTTCCGGCCACATGTTCCGTTCTTCCAGCGGTAGCGTCTTGAGGAGCCCCAGGACCAAGTGATTCATTTTCTCGCACATGCCGTTGGTTTGGGCGTGGTACGGAGTGGTCCGGATCTTCTTGCAGCCGTACAACTGGCAGAATTCGTGAAACACTTCTGCTTCAAAAGCCGGGCCTTGGTCAGTCAGCACCTTCTCGGGGTACCCATGGGGTCGGCAAAAATAGGCCTGGAACGCTCGGGCAGCGGTTCGACCAGTCAAGTCCTTAACGGGGACTACCACCATGAATCTTGAGTAGTGGTCTACCATGGTCAACGCGTAGGTGTACCCACTTCGGCTAGGGGTGAGTTTGACATGGTCCAGGGCGACCAGCTCCAGCGGCTGATGGGTGACTATGGGATGTAACGGTGCCCTCTGGCTAGTCTCGTCCTTTCTCCTCAGTGTACAAGGACCGCACTCTCGGCACCAGGCTTCCACCGATTCACGCATCCCACTCCAATAGAACCGCTCCCGCAACAGCATCTCCAGCTTCTTCCACCCGAAGTGGCCAGCACCATCATGGTATGCCCGCAGGACGGTAGCAACCTCAGCTTGAGGAACGATCAACTGGCATATTTTCTCATGGGTCTTTGGGTTGATCAGCTCACGGTACAGCCTCCCTTGGTGTAGGTAGAGCCGTTTTCGTTCTTTCCACAAGCGTTGGGCTTCGGCTGGAGCGGCAGGGTCTATTCCCATAGCACCTTGTTCCACCAGGGTCTTGACAAGGCGGACAGCCGGTGCTTGGTCCTGGGCGTCCTGCCACTCTTGACTGGGCCGCGGGTCCAGGTCCGCCCGTTGCTCACATACTTGTACCCTCTCAGTAGGCGGCTGGTGAAACGCAGGCAACTCAATCTCCTCGAGGTCGTCATCCTCACACCCCTCTTCTGACAAATGGGGCATCCGGGAGAGTGCATCTGCATTGATGTTGACACGACCAGCTCGGTACTTTATGGTGAAATCATAGTTGGCTAACCGGGCTACCCACCGCTGCTCCAGCGCGCCCAACTTGGCCGTGTCCAGGTGAGTTAGCGGATTGTTGTCCGTAAACGCGGTGAATTTCGCCGCCGCCAGGTAGTGGCGGAACCGCTCTGTGATAGCCCACACCAACGCCAATAGCTCGAGCTTGAAGGAGCTATAGTTCTCAGGGTTCCTTTCGGTCGGCCGGAGTTTTCGGCTGGCGTAGGCAATCACCTTCTCGTTCCCATCCTGGACCTGGGACAAGACCGCTCCTAGCCCCACGTTACTGGCGTCCGTGTGGAGGATGAACGGGCGCCCATAATCAGGGTACGCCAAGACCTCTTCTCCGGTCAAGGCCACCTTCAACTGGCCAAAGGACTCCTCATGCTTGTCCTCCCACAACAGTGGGGCTCCAATAGGTCTACCACCTTTGGTCTGTCCCACGAGGAGATCTTGCATGGGGGCAGCCATCTTCGTGTACCCCTTTATAAAGCGCCGATAGTACCCCACCAGACCCAGGAACTGCCTTACTTCCCTCACTGTGGTTGGTCTCGGCCAGCTCTGGATGGCAGTGATCTTCTCAGGGTCGGGGGCGACACCATCCGCACTCACCACGTGTCCTAGATACTGCACCCTGGGTTTCAGCAGATGGCACTTCGAGGGCTTCAACTTCATCCCGAACTTGGCAAGGGACGCGAACACCTCGGCCAGGTGTTCCAGATGGGCCTCATACGTCTGGGAATAAACAATCACATCATCCAAATACAGCAGGACGGTCTCGAAGTTTAAATGTCCCAGACAGCACTCCATCAACCGTTGGAAAGTCCCGGGGGCATTGCACAGCCCAAACGGCATGCTATTGAATTCGCATAGCCCCATCGGGGTGGTGAAGGCGGTCTTCTCCCGGTCCTCGGGGGCCACGGCCACTTGCCAGTATCCGCTGGTGAGGTCAAGGGTCGAGAAGTAGTTTGCAGTTCTCAGTGCAGCCAAAGATTCTTCAATACGAGGCAATGGATAGGCATCTTTATGGGTTATCTGGTTGATCTTCCGGTAGTCCACACACATCCGCATGGTACCATCCTTCTTCTTGACCAGTACCAACGGAGCGGCCCAGGGACTACAACTGTCCCGAATAACCCCTGCCTCCTTCATATTCTTCAACATATCCTTGGCACACTGATAATGTGCAGGGGGAATAGGTCTGTACCTCTCTTTGATAGGGGGATGTTCACCCGTGGGAATGTGGTGTTGGACCCCCTTGATCTGCCCAAAGTCTAGGGGGTGCTTACTGAAAACCTGTTCGTACTCCTGCACTACCCTGTGTACCCCTGCCCTGTGATGTGTAGGGGTATCATCAGTGCCCACATGTAGCTGTTGGTGCCACTCCTTGGTGTCCCCCTGGGGTGGGGAAGTGCTGGTGGTAGGTGGGAGTGTGGGTGGACGGGCTTCCTGGATAGTGTGAGGGTCCAGGGTGAGCAGCTTGGCAATGGTGGCATACCGGGAAGCCTGACTTCTTCCTCCCCACAGT
This sequence comes from Anomaloglossus baeobatrachus, assembly GCF_048569485.1. Lineage (NCBI taxonomy): Eukaryota > Metazoa > Chordata > Amphibia > Anura > Aromobatidae > Anomaloglossus > Anomaloglossus baeobatrachus. Next base: position 131,059 of record NW_027444937.1, read on the forward strand.
TCAACACTCTCACAGGCACTCTCCCTTTCTTCACATCTACCACCCCTCGGGCGGCCACTACGGTGGGCCAGTGCTCGGAAGGCATGGGCTCCATCATCGCAGGGTAGTCACGCCCCTGAGGCCCTACTGCTGCCCTACACCAGATCATCATCTCACTCCTAGGGGGCACAGTCAATGGAGCAACATCCATCACTCGCACTCCACCAATCTCCCCTCCGGTTGAGCTTACATGCTGGCGGTACATCAGGGCGCGGATCTCACGCTGCACAGCCCTCTGCCGGCTCCCCGCCGCCGTGGCGGCTAGCTGCTGCAAAAGGTTTAGCACATCAGCCATGCAGTGTTCCATCACATTGGTTCCCAACACTATTTTCGGGTTATGATCACTAGGCTCATTCATGATCACAATCATACCCTGGTGTTGCAGTTCAGCTTGCCCCACTGTCATAGCCACCTCTTTATACCCCACCTGGGTCAATGGAAGTCCATTAGCGGCAATCAAATTTATACTATTGTCTGGAGGCGCTAGCTCGTCTGTGGCCCAATATCGCTGATACAATGTGTACGGTATGGTCGTTACCTGTGATCCAGTGTCCAAGAGAGCCATCACGGGTATGCCGTCCACAGCCACAGGGATGATAGGGCGGGCCCCGACGTATCGGTCTCGCCAGTCCGGGGGGCCACGGTGTTCTACTCCTGAGGATTGGCCCGGGGCCCCAGGGGTTGCTCGTTTAACGGGCACTGTCGGTAAACATGGCCCGGCTTACGGCACTTGTAGCAGATTGGAGGTCTGCTCCGCGGGTTGTTAGCGCTTCTCTGCTGCATCCAGGGAACATCTTCGGGACTGTCAGCAAGCTGTATCTGCGCTGGGGGCTGAGATCTGGTCAGAGGTTGAAGCGCAGCAAGGATTTTGGCAAGGTCTCCGTCCAGGCGACGGACCTGGGCTGCCAGTTCTTCCACTGTGCTGCTCGAGGCTGCGGGTAGTAAGGAGGTTGGTTTGGCTGGGGTCGCCACAACGGGAGCTGTCTCGACGGGCCACAGGACGGGTTCCAGAGCTTCAGCAGCTGGGGGCTGTAGTGCTTTGATAGCCCGCTCCTTTAACACAGCGAAGTCCACATCAGGGTGTTCCAGAGCCCACAGCCGGAGTTGTTTACGATCCTCAGGGGACCTCATCCCCTGCGCAAATTGCTCCACTAACATCTTATTGCTATCCGCCTCATTAATAGCGTTCACCCGCTTTAGCGTGCGGAGGGCGGCCTGCAGACGTAGAGCATAGTCCCGAATGCTATCCCCAGCTCGTTGCCGGCACTGGTAAAACTGCATCCTCAGCTCAGCTTCAGTCCGGGTCTCGAAGGCAGTCTGTAGCTTCTCGAAGATGATGGCTACAGAGAGCCGGTCCCCCTCGGCCCAGGTCTCCGCTTCCTGCTCCGCCGCACCGGTTAGCTGGCCTAGCACTATCGCTGCACGTTGCTTATCAGTCAGGGGGTACAGCTCTAGCAACGGGTTAAGCTTTTTCCGGAAGGCCTGCAAGGCATCCGGTTTCCCGTCATACTGCGGTAGCCAGGCAGCTCCGGGCGCATAGGGCAAGGAAAACGGCATGACCTGAGCAAGCGCGGGGGCCGCGGCACCTCCCGCCAGTACGGCCGGGACCTGGGCAGGCCCATTCCCATCCGCGGGTGCCGCTGCGGCTGCGACCACCGCTCCTCCAGCGGCTTCGTCGGGCGCAGACATCTTGTTTCCGTCCCCCTTAGCTCTTTCCGGCCCCTCCTCTCTCGGGGCGGGGTTTTGGCCTTCGCGCCTCTACTGCTCGAGAAGACGCTCGAGCGGGAACTTTTCGCGCCAAAGATGGCGGCTTCTGAAATTTTTCTGCCGGATACCTCCGGCGGTAACAAGGCGCACCTCTACCTGACGGCAGAGCGGTAAGATCCTGTTCGTGACGCCAAGTTGTCGCGGGCGGGGAGGAGGGTGTCAGCACACCGCGCTCACCCCTTCTGCTCGGGTCCGGCAGTTGCTCCTGGTGGCTCGAGCTGCGGGCCGGATCCCGGGGTGTCTCGAGCGACACTCCTCGCCCGTGAGTGAAAAGGGGGTGTTTGTTGGGATTCTAGTTCGTGACGCCACCCACGGTTGTGGTGATGGCACCACCGCTGCTCAGTGTGAGGGTCCCGGGGATGGTGATGGGAGCAGCCAGGTGTTGTGTTGCCCCTCCGTGGGTAGGGGTTGGTGATCCCGGGGCCCGGTGAAGAGATGTGAAGTGTAGGGCCTGGAGGGCGCAGGGACGCGGGGGCAGTGCTATGCCTTGCGGCACTGTGGTACTCACTCAGCCTGAGACACGGACACAGTTTGTACGGTAAACCAACGGCTGGTAGGACGGTCCCACAGACGGCTGCACCTGCACTCCCGGTAGGTGACGGTGACGTCTCTCTTCCTTGCACCTGTTTGACTGATGGTAGCGGTGGATTCCCTCCGGTTACCCGCTCCCCGACTGCAATCTGGGCCGGAGGAGCTCTACACTTTGCCCGCAGGCGCTGGCCCTGGGGAAACTGGTGCCTTGGCGGTGGCGGTGTCTCCCCGGTAATGGTCAGGCTGTTGCCGTCAATCGGGACTTTGTTGCTGGGGGATCTGCGTCCCTTCGCTGACGGATTCGGCAAATTGGGCGACTCCTAGCCTTGCCGGGGTCCGAGAGGCCCCTGCCCTGGTGCTGACTGTCCTTCGGAACACTGCTCCAGACCACCGGGCACACAGCCAACGGGGTCCTTCCAGGAACTTCCAAACGGTCCCCCTCCGGACAGTCACCGCCGTCGCTGACCTTGCTGTTCTAGCCCTACACACAGCTGGGCTCTCAGGCTTCTCCTTCTCTCTGCTCTGTCACCACTTCTTGCTTTCCTCCTTTTCCACTTTCCTTTCCTTCACTTTCACTTCTGGTTGTTTCCTCTAGCCCCTGCCTGGGCTACTCTGCTGTTCACTCGTTCATGTCCCTGACTGGACTGCCTGGTAACTTCCTGCCTCCAGAGTTGTGAGCTCCTTGGTGGGCGGAGCCAACCGCCTGGCCCACCCCCTGGTGTGCATCACAGACTCCTGGAGGGAGGCAACAAGGATTTCTGGTTAGCAGGTGTGCCTACCTGGAGTGTGGGGTGTAGTGGTGTTGTTATCTGTGTCCCCTGGCTTGCCCAGGGCGACACACATCCATCTGGACCATCCACGGTTGCTCGACACTCATCAGTAAACAAGACTGTTTGAAAATTAGTCTTCATGTATGTCTGCGCCCACTGCAACCATTTCTGCTTGTGAGCACTGGTTAGGGGTGGCCGAATAGTAGGTTTATGCACCACAGCAAGCTTTTGAAGAATCCTACACCTTGAGGTTTGAGGGACTCTAGAGGCACCAGAAGCTTCAAATATCTGTTTGCTGGTTTGTAATGGCTTTTTAGCAGCTGCTCTCTTAATCCGATGAACTTGCCTGGCAGAAACCTTTCTCATTCTGTCTTTATCAGCACGAACACGTATGTGCTCTGAATCAGCCACAAATCTCTTCACAGTATGATGATCACGCTTAAGTTTTCATGAAATATCTAATGTTTTCATCCCTTGTCCAAGGCATTGCAATATTTGTTGCTTTTTGGCAGCAGAGAGATCCTTTTTCTTTCCCATGTTACTTGAAAACTGTGGCCTGCTTAATATTGTGGAACATCCTGTTTTCCTTTTATTGGGCTCACCTGGAAACTAATTATCACAGGTATCGGAGATTGATTTCAGTGATCCAAAGAACCCTGAAGCACAATTCCATCAATGAGTTTCATTTAAGAAAAAAAAAATGAATAAAAAAAAATGAATCGGCATGACACTTAAATCCAATTTGCATAATAATTTGGAACATGGGGTAGATGCTGTCAGTGCACCCTGAGAGAACGCTGTACACCTCTGCCTGCTAAGGTATTCACTATAATGGGAGATCCTGTACTGAGCTGTACAATTTATGATCCTCTCCATATGCTGCTGCCTTCTGCTAATCTTACATAATTGTGCTTTAGCCTTACTGTATATCACTGCTCTCTTCTGCTTATTATGACGTTTAATATGACGTGTTTTTATATATATATATATATATATATACAGGGCTGTATTTTGGCTTCGTGCTGCCCTAGGCACTTTAAGTGGTCGCGCCCCTTAGTGAAAACATAAAACTGAGTTTTCGCACACGACATCTGTTTAAGGCAGATCTACTCTGTAAAACGCTTTAAAAAGTATCAATGAGAAATGAAGGGCACTAACCCCCCCCCCAATGGGGATCACCACAGGCACATCAAAACATAGCATGAGTATAAAATATTCCCACCACACCGTCCCCACTTATATACTGTGACTGTCACACTGCCCCTAATAAACTAAAACACCACACTGTCCTCACTTATAAGTTATACCCACCACACCTTCCTCGATTATGAAATATGATCTGTACATTGTGAAGAGGGAGCAGCATGATGTGAGGACAATGTCCCATGCATACTGCCCCCTCCTCACAATGTCCCATGCATGCTGCCCCCTCCTCACAATGTCCCATGCATGCTGCTCCCTCCCCACAATGTCCCATGCATGCTGCCCCCTCCTCACAGTGTCCCATGCATGCTGCCCCCTCCTCACAATGTCCCATGCATGCTGCCCCCTCCTCACAATGTCCCATGCATGCTGCTCCCTCCTCACAATGTCCCATGCATGCTGCTCCCTCTTCACAATGTCCCATGCATGCTGCTCCCTCCTCACAATGTCCCATGCATGCTGCCCCCTCATCACAATGTCCCATGCATGCTGCCCCCTCCTCACAGTGTCCCATGCATGCTGCCCCCTCCTCACAGTGTCCCATGCATGCTGCCCCGTCCTCACAGTGTCCCATGCATGCTGCCCCCTCCTCACAGTGTCCCATGCATGCTGCCCCTTTCCATGAGCTCCTAATGCTGCCTTACTCTTTTCCATAATGACACCTCCATGTTGCCCCACTCATGCTAAGACCACCACCCTAACGCTTATGCTGAGTCACCCTCCCACACACACACTACTCCACTCTTGATATTGACTCCCCTACATTGCTCCACTCCATACTGATCCCACACATGCTGCCCCTTCTCCATAATGAGCTCCCAATGCTGCCCCCCTCTTATTCTGAGTCCTTACACTCCCCCCACCCAATCGATTTTGTCATTGCACTATCCCTCAACCCTTGTCCTCTGTCTCTAGCATTAGCCCCTCTCTCCCCAAGCATCAGCCTCACTCCCCCAGCATCAGCCTCTCTCCCCCAGCATCAGCCTCTCTCTCCCAGCATGTCTCTATCTTCCCTCAGCATCAGCCTCTCTCCCCCAGTCTCAGCCTCTGCCTACCCCCAGCCTCAGTCTGTCCCAGTCTCCGCCTCAGCCTCCCTCCAGCCTCCCCCAGTCTCAGCCTCTGCCTCCCTCCAGCCTCCCCCCAGTCTCAGCATCTGCCTCCCTCCAGCCTCCCCCCAGTATCAGCCTCTGCCTCCCTCCAGCCTCCCCCTAGTATCAGCCTCTGCCTCCTTCCAGCCTTCCCCCAGTATCAGCCTCTGCCTGCCTCCAGCCTCCCCCCAGTATCAGCCTCTGCCCCCCCCCCCGCATGTGCAGATCACCGGTCTGCATTAGAGACACCCCCACGCTCCTTATGAATCTTCAGCTCTGCGAGGACTTACCTGCTCCAGTGCCCGCCGCCATCTTCCTGGCTCACGTGAGTATCCTCTTCTGACACCGGCTTCCATCGCGGCGTCCTGCTGTGAGCTCTGTATGTGATGTCCACACAGCAGTGGACGCAGCACAGAGGAAGGAGCGGATTGTCGCGCGCCTGTGACCCCGGAAGTGCAGGTGCCGGCAGTTCTGGGGTCAATCAGCTCTCTGTGCTCGGAGACCGCAGTTTGTTTGCATTCGCGTCTTAATTGACGCGGACACAAATAAAAGGAGGTGCGCCTCTCCCCCCCCTCCGAAAACACAGCGGATTTAATCGACTGTCTAACTGAGGGGGAGAGTATCTGTAAAAAAAAAAAAATAATAATTTATTTTTTTTTGCTGCCAGAAGGTGCCGACCCCCGCAACCTGCCGCCCGAGGCACCGGAAAACGGGTGCCTAATGGTAAATACGGCCCTGTGTATATTATATATATATATATATATACACACCTATTCGCTAGGTATTTGTGTGAGGGAGCTTTTGCTTTCTTCTGGCTATATATTCTGGTTCTATAATCTATATATAACACGCCCTGTTGAGTTTTTATTAATATGGCAAATGTTTGCTCCACTAAATTTTTCTTTGTATACATTGAATAGAGTTGGGAGAATAGTAACTATTCGTGTTCGGATAATGTTTACCGATTTACAGAGTTCTATTCCAGTATTCGTCACAAGAGAAATGCTGGGGTTCCCCATTGACTTGCATTAGGTTCATTATTCATGACGAATACCGGAATAGGACTTTGGGATTCGTTAGGAATAATTTGAACACGAATAGTTACTATTCACCCATCACTAGTTTGGAGGTTTTGCTGTTTTTTTTTCTGAGTGCCCCACTCATACTCAATACTGAATAAATCAAGGTGTTTTTAGAATGTTGTTTCTATCCAACCTGTGATTTCCATAATTCCACAACTTTTCTGTATTATTGTTACAATTTCAATGTTCAGGAGGGTAATTTTTGTCTATTCTTTTTTCTCAATTATTTTACAAATGATCTGTGTGTTATTAATATGTCATGTTTAACATTTCTTATATGGTTCCCATCATATATCTTCTACCCACCATGGATCAGAACCTCTAGATACCACTGGCCACCAGAATAAATGCTATGTGCAGCTGCAAAACTGTCAGGAACATGTCCATAGTGAGGTAAAGTAAGGTAAATCCTTGTTTTATTCCTCCATCTCACAGTAGTTGGGTTATTACCCATAGGGTAGGATGCATAATGGTCCATGTAAGTAAAGTGTTCCCGATTCTCGTTTTTTTGGCAGCTATAAAAAGTGATTAAACAATATTTTATGCTTTTGGGTGTTGTTTAGTTTTCATAACTTTTTTTGAGAAGTATTGATATAAAATTTTACATAACTATATTTGGAAGAGGAGTAACTAAAAGTAGGTAAAGTGGATCTGTTACCAGATATCATGATCGCCATGGAATAAATGGCGCTATAATAATAAATAATAATAATAATAATAATGATACAATCTACATAGAATTGCATGCAAAGGTTTGGGCACCCCTGGTCAAAATTACTGTTATTGTGAACAGTTAAGCAAGTTGAAGATGAAATGATCTCTAAAATGCATAAAGTTAAAGATGACACCTTTCTTTGTATTTTAGGCAACAAAAAAAGTATATATCTTTTACATTATTAAATTATCAAAAAAGGAAAATGGGCTGATGTAACACTTTGGGCACCCTGCATGGTTAGTACCTTAGAGGCTGCCATTTACATGCTTGTAATGTTGCATGTTTACTGTTTTTTTTGTTACAGCTCAGTTTTTTGGTGTTTTTGTCTGCTATCTTGCTTCATTGCAAGTTGGGGGCGCAGCCCTCCTTATACTGAGGCTGAACAACCAATTGCTTCCCACTTTGCTGTGTATTTAATCTGGGACCCAGCTGACCACTTGTTACCATTCACATTGGAGTTTTTGATAGACACAAGTCAGGTATATATAATGGTTTTAACTTTAGTTGGTTAGGGACCGTCCCAGATGGGTACACCTTGACGAGGTGGGACGGCTTCTTACGTTTTTGCAAAAATGTACGGTATATACTAAGTTCCCTGTTATTAACCCCTTCAGCCCCCGGGCACTTTCCGTTTTTGCGTTTTTGTTTTTTGCTCCTTTTCTTCCGAGAGCCGTAACTTTTTTATTATTCCGTCAATCTTGCCATATGAGGGCTTGTTTTTTGCGGGACGAGTTGTACTTTTAAATGAAACCATAGGTCTTACCATATATTGTACTGGAAAACCGCCAAAAAATTCCAAGTGTGGAAAAACTGCAAAAAAAAGTGTGATCGCACAATAGTTTTTGGGATGTTTTATTCACCGTGTTCACTATATGATAAAACTGATGTATCTATGTGATGCCTCAGGTCGGTGCGAGTTTGTAGACACCAAACATGTATAGGTTTACTTGTATCTAAGGGGTTAAAAAAAATTCACAAGTTTGTCCAATAAAAGTGGCGCACGTTTTGCGCCATTTTCCGAAACACGTAGCGTTCTTATTTTTTGGGATATATGGCTCAGTGATGGCTTATTTTTTTCGTCTCGAGCTGACGTTTATAATGGTACAATTTTTGCGCAGATGCTACGTTTTGATCGCCTGTTATTGCATTTTGCGTAAAACTTGCGGCAACCAAAAAACGTAATTTTGGCGTTTGGAATTTTTTTGTCACTACGCCGTTTACCAATCAGATTAATAGATTTTATATTTTGATAGATCGGGCATTTCTGAACGCGGCGATACCAAATATGTGTATATTTATTTATTTTTTAACCCTTTAATTTTCAATGGGGGGAAAGGGGGGTGAGATTTGAACTTTTATTTTTTTTTTTTTTTTTTTTTTTAAACTTTTTTTTTTACTTTTTTTTTTACTAGTCCCCCTAGGGGGCTATAGCGATCAGCAATCCGATCGCTATTGTCTATCTGCTGATCACAGCAATACAGCTGTAAACAGCAGATTCACTCACTTTGTTTTTCCCTCTGCTCTCGGCCGAGGGAAAACGAAAGTGAAAGATCATAGCAGCAGGCGTCATCACATGACCCTGTGCTACGATGGCAACCACCGATAGTCACGTGATAACACACGTGACTTCCGGTGGGGGCGGCGGTAAGTAAGAAACATGGCCGCGCGCATATAAATCTTGCTGCCAGACTTTGGCAGCAAGATTTAAGGGGTTAATGGCCGCGGGTGGAAGCGATTCCACCCGCGGCTAGCAGGCACACATGTCAGCTGTTGAAAACAGCTGATATGTGTGCCGATCCATGCCGCCTGCCCGCGGCAGGGGGCGGGGCTTAACGGGACACGATCCTGGACGGATAGATCCGTCCAAGGTCGTGAAGGGGTTAAGCACTTGCATTTTATTCATTATTATTCAGGGTATTTTTCATAGAATTTGTCTCTCTAGTTTTTTCATGGTTAGTACCTAGTAGCATCCCCTTTGGCAAATATCACAGCTTGTAACCGCTTTTTGTAGCCAGCCAGGAGACTTTCAATTCTTGTTTGTGGTATATTCATCCATTCTTCCTTGGAAAAGTCTTCCAGTTCTGTTATATTCCTGGCTCGTCTTGCATGCACTGCTCTTTTGAGATCTAGCCACAGATTTTCAATGCCATTCAGATAAGAGGACTGTGAGGGCCATTGTAAAACCTTCAGCTTGAGCTTTTTGAGGTAATCTATTGTGGATTTTGACATGTGTTTAGGAGAATTATCCATTTTTTTTCAGTTTTTTTACTGATGGCGTTATGTTTGCTTCAAAAATTAGTTGAAATTTCATTGAATCCATTCTTCCCTCTACAGTGAAATGTTCCCTTAAAAGAGTAGTGCATGTAAGACGACCCACAAATGGGCTGCTAAATGTGAAAGATGAAAATAAATTTTTTTCTTTTGCCTAAAATACATAGGAAATGTGTCATCTTTAACTTTTTTGCCTTTTAGAGATCATTTCATCTTCAACTTGCCTGACTGTTCACAATAACAGTTAATGTGCCCAAACTTTACTGTGCCACTGTATATCTTATACTTTGAGAATCCTTGTAAGAAAGGTGCAGGAAAGGCCATGTCTCTATATGTATAATATATATATATATATATCTCTATCTCTGAATGTTTTGAAATTTTGAAAATGAGTTTATAAGTCTAGATCTCGCTGGACTCATAAATTGCTGTTTTAAATTTGAGAATAAGACAGACATTTTGACTTTGATTTCCATGGTAAGTGTACCAATCTCATCAGATTTAAGAGGACTAATTAACGTATTAATGCACTGCGTAATGTATTAGTGCACTGCATAATGCTAACCAAGTAATACCATAATACCATAATACCAAAGTAAAGGTATTTTCCCACTTTAGACATTTGTGACATGTCTACACGGTATATTGGAAGTTGGAGGGCATCTATCAGACAGTTAAGGCCGCTTTACACGCAACGACATCGCTAACGAGATGTCGTTGGGGTCATGGAATTCGTGACGCACATCCGGCATTGTTGATATCGTTGACACGTCGTTCTAATCTCAAATATTGTTGCTGTTGCAGGACGTAGGTTGTTCGTCGTTCCTGCGGCAGCACATATCGCTATGTGTGAGACCGCAGGAACGAAGAACCACATCGTACCTGCAGACATCGGCAAAGAGGAAGGAAGGAGGTGGGCGGGATGTTCCGGCCGCTCATCTCCACCCCTCCGCTTCTATTGGGCGGCTGCTTAGTGACGCCGCTGTAACGCTGAACGAACCTCCCGTTAAAAAGGAGGCGGTTCGCCCGCCACAGCGACATCGCTAGGCAGGTAAGTATGTCTGATGGGGACTAACGATGTTGTGCGCCACGGGCTGCGATTTGCCCATGATGCACAAACAACGGGGGCAGGTGCAATCGGCAGCGGCATCCCTAATGATGTCGCTGCGTGTAAAGTGCCCTTTATGAGACATCTTGTAGATAGGTAATTAATAAAAAGATATTCACACCTTAAATATTTAACAGTTTACTGTTTAAAGGGGTTTTCTTTGAGTTAAAACACTTTTAATCTGAAAAGTTGTTTTTGTGTTAAAGAATGTTTAAATGCATTTTATCTTGCTGTTGAGTTTTTCCTGCTCCCATTATCCCGAGCACATGCCTCTTATTTGCTTTCAGGTATGTGGTTGAGACGCCAGTGCAGCTTACTACAATTAGAACTTTACATTGTGGCATCCTGTTCCCACCATCTTTATCTTCCAACTATACCTCCTTGCTCTGTTACTCCCACGATACCTCCATTTTCTATCTATATCCACCCGATACATCTCTTACTACACTAATATAATTCATTCCCTTACATCTCCTTGTACCAGGTGCACCTTTCCATGTGTGATGGGCTAGAGTCTACTGAAACGGTGCATGGTTTGGAGCTACTGCGAGTTAAGTACAATAACTATGAAAGATGACCCTCCTCTACATGATTGTGCAGAGACTTTAGTGGAAAGAGACTACACTTGGGTAAAAACTACTGCAAGGCAAGACCAGTAGCCCAGGATGTTAGTCCTGTCCCATGTACAATATGTGATGGATCATGTGGTGCATATTGGGGCAGTGGCATTAGTCTAGTAAAAATATATGACAGATAGGACATAATATTACTATCACGAGACCCACTGACACGCAAAAAAAAATAAAATTGGATTAACTCTTTAATTCCTTGCCATTTGTATCATTAACGACAGCAGTCCAAAATTATAATAGACCTACAGAATGAACAGGATATAAAGAAGAGCACACAGACACAATGAATAGAGTTTATTCATTTTTATTGTCATCTATTATCAAATGTAGTATAATTTAATCATCCAGTGCAATTTATAGGATTTACTGCATAAAATGGATGTGAACCAGAGGAAGGCAAAACAACCCCATGTGTGGGGGGGAAAATTCCTTCTTGACCCCAAGTACTGGCGATCGGCTAATCCCTGGTTCACTGCAGTGTCAGCTCTGGATGAGGCCCTGTCACAGTTATATGGAACATTTTATACATATCTAATATAAAGATACAAATATTTGTATCTAGAATATTTAAAGGTTTCAAATACATATCCTTAATAACGACCTTCTAAAAGTAACAGGGATAACACCTAAGATTAATATGATAAGAAACATCTCCTGGATATTAACAACCAGGAAAACACGGGTGGTGCAAAAAATCCTAATAATCAAGGGGACATTGCTACATGATGAGGACCAGGATGTAGGACACTATTACAGAAAATGGACAAGGAAGGAGGACATTACTACAAGATGGTGACCAGTATAGGCATAATTACTAGAACATGGAGGACAAGAATGGGTAACATTGATGCAAGATGGGCATCAGGATGTTTTTTTACAGGATGGGGACATTGTTACTGCCTGGGGATCAGGATGGGGGACATTTCTACATGATGGGGACAGCATGATGACAGTTTAGGATAGGGCACACTATTGCAGGAAGTATACCAAGATGAGGACATTAATACAAGACGGGGACTAGGATGGAGGATATTACTATAAGATGGGGACCAGGATAGTGACATTACTAGAATAGGGGGACCAGTATGGGGGACATTACCATAAAAAGGGGACAAGGTTGGGGAAATTAGTATAAGATGGAGACCAAGATGAGTGATATTACTACATGATGGAAACCAGGATGGGGGACATGACTGCAAGATGGGGACAAAGATGGGGACATTCCTGAAAGACGGGGCTTATTATGTGGAACTTTCTACAAGATGAGGACCAAGATGGGGCCATTACTACAGGATGGGGATATTGCTACAAGATGGGAACAAAGATGGGGAACATTGCTACAAGATGGGGATCAGGATGGCAAACATTTATACAAGATAAGGTCCAGGATGGGGAATTTGCTACAAGATGGGAACCAGGATGAGGACAATACTATAGGATGGTGACCAGCATGGGAAAATTACTAGAAGATGGGAACCAAAATGGGGAACATTATTACAGAAAAGGGACTAGGATGGGGTTCATTACTAGAAGATGGGGCCCAGGATGAGGACATTACTACAGGATGGGAACATTTCTAAAAGCTGTGGACATTACTTTAAGATGGGGACCAGGATGGGGAACATTGCTACAAGTTGGTGACCAAGATGGGGGAAATTATTACTAAATGGGGATCAAGATGGGGAATATTGCTACAAGATGGTGACCAAGATGGGCGATATTACTACAAGATTAGAATGAGGGACATTACTACCAGATAAAATCCAGGATAGGGAGATTATAGGGATAGGGAGATATCTTTTCTTACCTATACTTTCCTAAATTTATTTTTTTTTTTTACACCTATACTCATCTAGATTTCTCTTTTCTTACCTATACGTATCCTTTCTTACTTATACTTGTGCTTCTTTTCTGTACTTATCCTTTATGTATACTTACCTTTTCTTACCTATACTTACCTGAACAGAGTGTTTATAAAAGGAGGAGATCCTGGCCCTTGCTCTTCTCATCCTTCTTGCAGGAATGCGGGGCCAGGCGCAGCAGAGGGTTTCCTCTTCCTCGTCTATATTTGTGCTGCCTTTTTCTGAGACAGGTTCTTCCCGCACTATAGTAGTGACGATTTCTTCTGGAATATGCTCTGTCTCCTATAAAGATAGTGAAGTAAAACTAAAGAATTTAAATGTCGCAATTTAGCTATTAAATATTTAGAGATACTATTACCAAGAGACATAAGCCTGACATAATCTCTTTATTTCCCCAAACTTCTCCAATTGGTACACGAAGACTCAAGATGGACAAGGATTGCTTTTACATGTGTGGTAGAAGCACAATCTTTAAAATTAACATCCTTCTTCGGATTCTGTATGTCTTTCAAGCTCTTCTGATTAGGGTTCCCTTGTCCTTCTTCAGGTGTCTTGCTTCCATTGAAACCATGTTCATATGGTCTGGTAAGCCCAGTACTGTATGAGCAGAACCATATTCTATTATTCTAAAATATCAGGAGTGATAGCGTTGCCCGACTTCAGATCTTAATATATAGCCCCCCCACCTTTCTAGAATCCTAGATTGGTGTAGGAATGGTAGAGTGAAAGCCTGAGTTAGGATGGAGCAAAGAAAGTAGCGAGCCTACTCTTTGGCTGGAACGTGTCCTTGGTGAAAGCCCTTAAAACTAATGCTATAATTGGGGCTGCTGTACTCATCCCACGATCCATTCTCATATTTTACCACTATCTTACTCTGTGTCCCTATTTTGGGTAATCCACTTTTCTCCTAGGGGTTAGAGAACAAAGTATTTTGTGCCTGGCTAAACAGAAGGTGTCTTCTTTTGTGGCTGGATTTATTTGGCCTTTAAAGAAATACCTTCTTGGCCTTTCTACTCCCTTTTCCCTGAGAACCTGGAGAGTTGGTCAGCTTTCCCACTGTTTCCATTCACTCCCTTTTAGACTTTATTATAATAACAAGAAGACACCTTTTGAGATTCCGTGTTTGGACATGGGCCCATTAAGACACACTTTATTCTTCCAATAATACTTGCTAATCGAGACCAACCTAACACCAATTTTCAAACCCAATTGGAAGGAGATTTGGGCTCGCTCTGACCAAGAATCAGTGGAGACGTATCTTCACCTTAATGCATAAATTACCTATATGTTCCCGGTTACATGAGGCCAGGTAGAAAATACTCTCTCAGTGATATAGGGTCCCCACTCGCCTACACTCAATCTTTCCAAAAGCTAGTCCCCTGTGTCCCTTATGTTGGAGATGTGGGGAGGAGGAGGGTGATATGTTACACATTTTTTGGTCCTGCAGGTTTCTTTTTCTTTTTTGGGGGAAAGAGCAGCAAGTGATTCGTGAACTCACAAATCTCATTTCAGACCTGAACCCAGCTCTCGTCCTTATCTATGAATGTGACATCCCTCTAAAAGTATACAGGTATTCGATATTAAGACATTTAATTGTGACTACAAGAGCGTGCATCCCTCTGCTCTGAAGGAAAGATACCGCTGTGGCAGTCTCCCTCTGGTTTACTAAAATAAATGAGGTGATGTTAATGGAGGAACTCTCTTCTATGAACCTACAAACCTGGTTTTAGTGGATGGATTTTAATTTGTTGAATGGCTAGCTGGCGTTTATCGGGGAGATCTGACCTGCACTCTTTGGATCACACCTTTTGAACACCTATCTCTATTGTGTTCCCTCCCTTCCCTTACCCTATCCTCTTTTCTTCTTCTGCTTTTCTATTTTTTTTGCTTTTCTCTTTATTCTTCTTCTTCCTTCTTGGTTAACTTTTATGACTGGATTGCTACACTCAGCATGGACAATTACGGCTCTGTATTTTCATATCCTGCTCTTTAATGTTCAATTTGTATTAGAAATATCAAAAAACTGACCCGCACATCCAACAAATGTGAACAGGTGCTAACTGAAAAAACATCTATATATATAATTGCCTTATTCTGTCTGTCTGTCTGTCTGTCTGTCTGTCTGTCTGTCTGTCTGTCTGTCTGTCTGTCATGCTCCGAAATTGTGTCCTTACGGTGACACAAAGCTGATTGGCCGCTGGGCTCGCCATGGCCCCGCCCCCCCACACGGATTGGCCTCTCGCCCCGGCTCTCTGCAGGCCCCGCCCCCCTCACGCAATGCACGCTCGCTGTGGCCCAACTGACACGGGGCTCCGATTCCCAGGTGAGTACACACACATCAGATCACACTCACTCTCACACACACCTCACACATCACATCCACACATCACAACATGCTGGGATATCGCTTGCTTCTACACCGGCTCCGTCAGGATCCCAGCAGCGCCACACATAACCTTGCGATGCTGGGATCTTAACGGAGGCCGTGAAAGCTGGTAACCATTATACACATCGGGTAACTAAGGTCCCTTAGTTACCCGATGTGTATCATAGTTACCAGTGTACACCGGCTCCCACTCACTCTCACACACACCTCACACACACATCACATCGCATCCACACATCAAGGTCCTGCAGCTGCGGAACATACATAACATAACAGCACACACACACACACACAAATCAGATCACACTCACTCACACACACACATCACATCGCATCCAAATACTCACAACATCCTGGGATATCGCTTGCTTCTCGGCGGCGATATTGTGCTGTGAGCTTCCAGGACCTGACGGAGGATCACATGGCCAGAAGCATGTGATATCCCCGGATGTTGTGAGTCTCAGCGCGTATGTGCAATATCGTCAGTGTCTGTGTGTGTGAGTGTATGCGATCGGGTGTGTGTGAGTGGATGCGATCGGTTGTGTGGGTGAGTGGATGCGATCGGGTGTGGGTGAGTGTCGGCAGAGGAGCACGGCGTGCTGGAGGAGGCTGGGAGCAGAGAGGCTGATCTTGGGGAAGGCTGGGAGGGGGAGGCTGATGCTGAGGGAGGCTGGAAGGAGAGAGGCTGAGCAAACGTGCTCCATCCGCCATACTGCGCACTCCCCATCGTGCTGCATCCCCCATGCTGCGCACTCCCAAACGTGGTCCATCCGCCATGCTGCGCACTCCCAAACGTGGTCCATCCGCCATGCTGCGCACTCCCAAACGTGGTCCATCCGCCATGCTGCGCACTCCCAAACGTGCTCCATCCGCCATACTGCGCACTCCCCATCGTGCACCATCCGGCATGCTGCGCACTCCCAAGCGGATGGAGCATGATGGGGAGTGCGCAGCATGGCGGATGGAGCACGTTTGGGAGTGCGCAGCATGACGGATGGAGCACGTTTGGGAGTGCGCAGCATGACGGATGGAGCACGTTTGGGAGTGCGCAGCATGCCGGATGGTGCACGATGGGGAGTGCGCAGTATGGCGGATGGAGCACGTTTGGGAGTGCGCAGTATGGCGGATGGAGCACGTTTGGGAGTGCGCAGCATGGCGGATGGACCACGTTTGGGAGTGCGCAGCATGGCGGATGGAGCACGTTTGGGAGTGCGCAGCATGGCGGATGGAGCACGTTTGGGAGTGCGCAGCATGGCGGATGGAGCACGTTTGGGAGTGCGCAGCATGGCGGATGGAGCACGTTTGGGAGTGCGCAGCATGGCGGATGGAGCACGTTTGGGAGTGCGCAGCATGCCGGATGGTGCACGATGGGGAGTGCGCAGTATGGCGGATGGAGCACGTTTGGGAGTGCGCAGCATGGCGGATGGAGCACGTTTGGGAGTGCGCAGCATGGCGGATGGACCACGTTTGGGAGTGCGCAGCATGGCGGATGGAGCACGTTTGGGAGTGCGCAGCATGGCGGATGGAGCACGTTTGGGAGTGCGCAGCATGGCGGGTGGAGCACGTTTGGGAGTGCGCAGCATGGCGGATGGAGCATGATAGGGGGTGCGCAGCATGGCGGATGGAGCACGTTTGGGAGTGTGCAGCATGGCGGATAGAGCACGATGGGGAGTGCGCAGCATGGCGGATGGAGCACGTTTGGGAGTGCGCAGCATGGGGGATGCAGCACGATGGGGAGTGCGCAGTATGGCGGATGGAGCACGTTTGGGAGTGCGCAGCATGGCGGATGGACCACGTTTGGGAGTGCGCAGCATGGCGGATGGAGCACGTTTGGGAGTGCGCAGCATGGGGGATGCAGCACGATGGGGGGTGCGCAGCATGGGGGATGGAGCACGATGGGAGGTGCACACCTCCCCCCAACACACACACACACGCGCACTGCACAACACACACACACTAGGAATCACAAACAACGCCCTACACAGACACCCACACACACAGACAACGCTGCACACACAAATATATGCACATACTGCACAACACACACATTGCTCAAAACATACCTCCCCCCAAAACACACCACACCCACACAAACCGCACAACACACACACACACACAACGCTACAGACACACAGCGCTCCACAAACAACGCAACACACGCAACACACATACAACACCGCTCTCACCCCCCGCGACACTCAGAACATGTACAGCGCCCTACACAAACACTTGGTAACTACACACAACAACATCTATATATATATATATATATATATATATATATATAACAAAAATCATACATGAACTACACAATACATAAATTCTAGAAACCCGATGCGTAGAATCGGGCCACCTTCTAGTAGTATCTATAAATGCATACAGTCGCACACTGAAAAAGCCAAAAATGTACAAGGGAAAATATGGCACTGCATTACTGCAAAAGAGAGATATTTAGTTTATGTATTGGCCAATGCATGTAAGACCGGAGACCAACGGCAAGGTATATCTCTGTAATCCGGGAACCTAACTTAAAATGCCACTATCTAGGTAAAAACCATCCTTATCTGGGCAAAATGCCACTATTTGGACTTTAATGGTTATGAACACAGCCAGGTCTCATTATAGCAGGAGCCTAGCTGCCCATACATGGAGGTTTGTAGTCCAAATAGTGGCATTTTGCCCAGATAAGGATGATTTTTACCTAGATAGTGGCATTTTAAGTTAGGTTCACGGATTACAGAGATATACCTTGCCGTTGGTCTCCGGGCTTACATGCATTGGCCAATACATAAACTAAATCTCTCTTTTGCAGTAATGCAGTGCCATATTTTCCCTTGTACATTTTTGGCTTTTTCAGTGTGCGACTGTATGCATTTATAGTTACAATTTGTATTATTGACCTACACAGCCTTCAGGATTTGAGTAATGCGTTAATGTCTGTTTTTGTTATTTCCCTTCCCTCAGCGAGTGCACACGGCTTTGTACCGCTCAGCATTGAGCTTTTGTGATGCCGAAGTGTGTGTGTCTTGGCTTCAGAGAGACTCACTGCGCATGATCGGAAGTTGTCCGCACTTCCAGTCATGTGCACTACTCTGATGCCGGGTGTATATGTCCCGGCTTCCGAGAAGCATAGTACGGACAACGGACAACTTCCCATCATGCGCAGTGAGTCTCTCTGAAGCCGGGACTCATACACCTGGCGTCACAAAAGCTCAATGCTCTGAGGTACAAAGCCATATGCATGCACAGCTTTGTATCAGGCTGCCGATGATGCTGGCTGTTGTAAATCATGTTAATGTGACACCCCTGAGGCTTCAGTTGCCACAGGGTACTGCACCTCATTAAGGTGCAGTACTCACCCTGGATCTAGAGGAGGTTGGTACTGGTTCCACCACACACCAAATCATCCACACAACCAGGTTGGCCTCTCCACTGGGGACGGGGTAGGGTAGGGTCTTAAGGCAGTCACTAAACATGGGGGGAAGCCACCCACTAGCGACAGAGAACCGGGGGAGGGACAGCTACCAGGGGGAGTCAGGAGCAACATAACAGTCAGAGAGTTCTCCACCAGGAGAGGAAAAGAGCAGTCGGGATTTACCTGTGGCTCTGGTGGGACGCAGGAGTCAATACGGTCACCGAGGGGAGAGCTTGATTACTCCCTCGGGACCGGCTCTGAGAAGGGTGCAGAATCATAGGGTGGATCATACTTCAGGTTGTCCATCAAAATCTGCAGGCCAGGGGATTGCATGTCCCTCTGGCCCCCACAGTTCTCAGAGCAAAGTGCTACACAGGGTCCGGGGTCGTGTTCCAAGGCAGGCCCCATAACGGATCCGCGGCACCTGCATACGGGATGGGAGTAAACACTTTTCAAGAACCGGGGTCCCCAAGAAGCTTCAGGCCACGGGGATCCAACACCAAGTGCAAGTAAGAAGGGCCCACCATCCACTGTACCGGTTCTGACCTCCAACGGATCCGAGATCGACTGTTGCCCATCACGACGGAGACTGGCATCTCCCGGGTAAACCAGGACTGTGAGTAAACCGCTTCACTGATGCCTCTGCTCTTTGCCAGTCATTGCACTGGTTGCCTGTTACAGAATCCAATATAAACTTATCACTCTCACTTACAAAGCTCTCCACAGTTCTGCACCACCCTACATCTCCTCCCTCATCTCTGTCTATCAACCCACCCGTGCCCTCCGCTCTGCTAATGACTTAAAACTGACATCCTCAACAATTTGAACCTCCCACTCCCGTCTTCAAGATTTCTCACGAGCTGCGCCTATGCTCTGGAACACACTACCAAGAGTAATCCGATTAATTCCCAACATCCACACCTTTAAGCGGGCCCTAAAAACGCATTTCTTTAGACTGGCCTATCACCTCACTGCCCTGATCGAATCTAGTCCCTTTCTGCCCTTCAAAAAAAAATTTACTTCCAGTTCTTGTCCCCTGTACCTGTATAAATTCTCACCGACTGGTTCATGCAGCTGCTTTTGAACCCCATATTAAATCGATGGCTGGGCCATATATAACAAGCTTTTCTCCCCCCCATTCACCTTTTGTGCCTCCCCTATTTCCTCATAGTCTGTAAGCTTACAAGCAGGGCCCTCACTCCTCCTGGTATCTTAATTTTGTTATTTTGTATTGTCTCATATTGTCTGTACATGTCCCCTCTTAATTGTAAAGCGCTGCGGAATATGTTGGCGCTATAGAAACTTATTATTATTATAAATGAAACCTTGAACCCGCATAGACTGTGTCCGCCTGTCTTTGCGGCGCCGTCACCCCTCGCTCTAACGCCCACATAACTACTCCCCTCATCATGCTCCCTGGGGCCCGCTCCACCTGTGGGGAGCAGAAACATCTTAGCTGCTACAACCACCAGCCCTGGAGGACAGTGACAGCAGCAGCGGCTATTCCTTGGCCGCATACCGTAGGTGGCATCACAAAATCAACCTCCACCATCATCTCCCCCCTCCCCCAACCTTCTTTATTGTACATTTCGGGGCCACGAAACCGGGCTAAAGGGACACCCCGTGACATCCCTCTCAGCCGAGATCACTGGCCCAGTGACGAGTAATTTAACCCCTTGCTCGGTGGGTGCTACATTATCACACTCACATGGGCGTGATGACATACTTATTGGGCCAATTAGTTGGGGAGCCAACACCTCTGTGACTAGTTACAGCCCTAATTAGCATCTCATAAACAGTCTTTAGAAATACTTTTTCTAAAAATCTGTTTATGTGTACTACTACATGAAGGGACTGTTAGGCAGGAATTCTAGATATGTGCACAGAACTACTCGTGGTTCTGGGTGCACAGGGGACCTGACAGGTTCCCCTTAACCCAAGGTCTCGGCCACTACTCTTATACTCCCCCTCCGGGGTTTTTCCCTTTATTTTGGTATCACTTTGGTCTCCGCCATCTGACTTCCGGCCAGTCAGAAGTTGTAGTCACCAGACGTTACACCACAAGTTCTAGATGCAAGTCTATAGAGCCAGAATGAGGCTCTCATAGAAACACTAGAGCAGCCGGCAGGTCAAAAACTGCAGAAAACCGACGGGAGCAGCGCTGATAACAGATTTAAAAGGCCAGAAGGTGAGAAAAGAGTAGGGCAGGGGACATAGATTTAAAACACCAGTCGAGGAGTGAAATAAAAAAAAAAAATGCTAGAGTGGTGCTTTAAATTAATCAGTCTCAAACATTTCTATTTGCTAGACTCTGCCCACAAAGCAGAAAAGAACAAAACAATCAAACGAGCAAAGATAAAGACAAACTTCAATAAAAGGCACAAATAGAAAAATGAATTAGATGCCAACAGAAAATGCACAAAACACACAAAAGGTAGACAAAAAAACAGGCACAAAGGCAATGAGAAATCGGAGCCTGTAACCTAGAGCCCATTGCCATGTGTAATGATTCTAGAGTTTAAAGGGAACCTTTCAGCAGATTTGGGGCCTATAAGCTGCGGCCACCACTACTGGGCTCTTATATACAGCATTGTAACATGCTGTATATAAGAACCCAGGCCGCTGTGGATAACGTAAAAATGACTTTATAATACTTACCTAAACGGTCTCTGCGGTGGAGTTGGGTCATATGGGCGTCTCCGTTCACCGGTGGTGGCGCCTCCTCCTCTTTCGCTATCTTCGTCCTCCTTCTTCTGAAGCCTGTGTGCATGATGCGTCCTACGTCATACACACTCGCCGGTCCCGCGCAGGCGCACTACATTACTTTGATCTGCCCCGCTCAGGGCAGATCAAAGTGCACCTGTGCAGAACCTCAATGCCGGCGAGTGTGTATGACGTAGGACGTGTCATGCACTCCAAGCTTCAAAAGAAAGAGGACAAAGATGGACGAAACAGGAGGCGCCGGCAACAGACCCCCATATGACCCGACTCCTCCGCACCGGCCGTTAAGTGAGTATTATAAAGTATATAAAGTAATTTTTATGTTCTCCACAGCTGCCTGGGTTCTTATATACAGCATGTTAGAATGCTGTATTCAGTGTGTCAACCCATATTCTGTCCACCGCCTATAACTTCAAAACGGCGTCAGCTATAGGCATAGAAGTGGTGTCTAGGTATAGTAAAGTAGCTACCCAGTGAAACCACCTATAGCGCCACCTGATGGAAAACATTGGAGTTAGCATTTTTATTGCGAAAACGGAACGAGATAGAGAAAAAAAGTGAATTACAAAGTGGAAGGGAATCATCAATTCAATACGAATCAACATCTTGCATACAGAAATGCTATGATTAGAACGTGTAAAACTCTCAAGGCTGCGGATATGAAAGGATACCTCATGGAGACCTTCCTACAAGTCATTGGGTACGGTGGCTGCGTGGAGTGGCCTCCACGCTCACCTGACCTGACCCCATTGAACTTCTCTCTGTGAGGTCACATCAAACATGTGTATGCGACCCCTCCACCAACATTGCAGGACCTACGACGACGTATCACAGATGCTTGTGCAAATGTGTCACCTACCATATTGCACAACGTGCAGCAAGATACAGTATGCTGTCCAGAGTCCAGATGTTGAGTCCTGTGTCCACAGAGTTCAACATTTTAATGAATTTGTATTCCCAGACCCTGCGATGCCTCTGTGATCTGAAGTTGCCTTTTAATATGACAACTTTCATATGGTTTATGTTGTGTCCTGAAGCACAGAAATGTTTGGCCACAGGTAAATGGATTTTTTTGTCTGTAATTGTGTGGCGGTGAGATCTCATTTTCGTCTACGGCCAGGCCCTCAGATATAATCGTATCTGTTCCAGCCCTGCAGACAGGGATGAACACTTAACCCATCTTAAAAAGACATTTCTAAACCAAGGCTACCACCCCACCTCCATAGATGATCAGATCATTAGAGCAACAAGGACCCCTAGAAGTGAACTGCTTCAATACAAACAAAAAGAGGAAAATAGTCGAGTACCTCTGGTGGTGACCTACAACCCACAGCTTGAGGTACTGAGAAGAACGGCCAAGAAACTTTACCACATTCTACACATGGATAACCGGTTAAAAATAATATTCAAAGATCCTCCATTGCTGTGGTACAGGCAACCTCCTAATTTAAGGAGCATCATGATCCGAAGTTCTATGCCCTCAGACACACCAAGAGGAACTTATCCTTGCAATGTAAAGAGCTGCAAAACCTGCACTCATGTAGAGACCAAAGACTGGATACAGATCCTTAACACACAGAAGAACTACAAAATTCCTGGGACATTCACATGTTCCTCTTCCAACGTGGTGTACTTAATCCTGTGCACTATATGTCCTATTGGGGGTCTCTATGTTGGAGAAACAGGACAGACAGAGCAAGGATGAGATCTCATCGCCACACAATTACAGACAAAAAAAAATCCATTTACCTGTGGCCAAACATTTCTGTGCTTCAGGACACAACATAAACCATATGAAAGTTGTCATATTAAAAGGCAACTTCAGATCACAGAGCCATCGCAGGGTCTGGGAATACAAATTCATTAAAATGTTGAACTCTGTGGACACAGGACTCAACCTGTCAGAAGGATTTATGGCCCATTACAAAATCTGAGGAGTCTATTCCAGAGACTCACCAGACCTCTGATCCTACATGGATATTGGGACAATAAAACTCTCACACCACTAATCAAAGCTAATTAAGGATTCACTTTCTAAGCTCAGTGTTTCTTTAAATGTCTTTTATTATGCCATCCTTCTGTTCTGTTTGTGCATATATTTGTGTTTCTTCAGATATTTTTGCCATACCATGCCTGATGAAGGGACCTGAGATGTCTCGAAAGCTTGCTTTGCAACATCACTTCATTTTATTTTAGTTAGCCATTAAAAGGTATCACAAGATTATAATTTTGTTCCTCTCACTGAGAACATTCAATAATTTTCCTTACTTCCAGCAATCAACTCGGTGCTCTTGCAGGGTCGCTCCAGGATCTCATCATAAGCGATGTCCAGGTGCGTCATCTCAGGGGCCTAGTCTGCCGCCTCCACACTAAAGAGATACAAAAAACCCATGAAGAGGATTCCCGGATCCATTTGAGGGGCATCGTGGGGGGGGGGGGGGGTCAGGACGCAACCTACACTATTGTTATCGCCGCACTCGTCTGAATATCTGGTCTCGATGTGGATGGAGAATTTCAGAAGAAACGTGTACTCGAGAAAAGAGAGAAAGCGTTGCGTTATAACGTCCTCCAGTCACATCCAAAGCTGCAACTACTAAATCTTCAGCTGGGAGCGCAAATATTCGCCGTATCTGAGTGACGAATAATTCTGCTTACCGTATACGCTGTGGGCGAGCCGGACGACGAAGGGTTAATATGGTTAGTTGATCACAGAGGAATAAAGTACTAATATATACAGTGCCTACAAGTAGTATTCAACCCCCTGCAGATTTAGCAGGTTTGATAAGATGCAAATAAGTTAGAGCCTGCAAACTTCAAACAAGAGCAGGATTTATTAACAGATGCATAAATCTTACAAACCAACAAGTTATGTTGGTCAGTTAAATTTTAATAAATTTTCAACATAAAAGTGTGGGTCAATTATTATTCAACCCCTAGGTTTAATATTTTCTGGAATAACCCTTGTTTGCAATTACAGCTAATAATCGTCTTTTATAAGACCTGATCAGGCCGGCACAGGTCTCTGGAGTTATCTTGGCCCACTCCTTCATGCAGATCTTCTCCAAGTTATCTAGGTTCTTTGGGTGTCTCATGTGGACTTTAATCTTGAGCTCCTTCCACAAGTTTTCAATTGGGTTAAGGTCAGGAGACTGACTAGGCCACTGCAACACCTTGATTTTTCCCTCTTGAACCAGGCCTTGGTTTTCTTGGCTGTGTGCTTTGGGTCGTTGTCTTGTTGGAAGATGAAATGACGACCCATCTTAAGATCCTTGATGGAGGAGCGGAGGTTCTTGGCCAAAATCTCCAGGTAAGCCGTGCTATCCATCTTCCCATGGATACGGACCAGATGGCCAGGCCCCTTGGCTGAGAAACAGCCCCACAGCATGACGCTGCCACCACCATGCTTGACTGTAGGGATGGTATTCTTGGGGTCGTATGCAGTGCCATCCAGTCTCCAAACGTCACGTGTGTGGTTGGCACCAAAGATCTCGATCTTGATCTCATCAGACCAGAGAACCTTGAACCAGTCTGTCTCAGAGTCCTCCAAGTGATCATGAGCAAACTGTAGACGAGCCTTGACATGACGCTTTGAAAGTAAAGGTACCTTACGGGCTCGTCTGGAACGGAGACCATTGCGGTGCAGTACGTTACTTATGGTATTGACTGAAACCAATGTCCCCACTGCCATGAGATCTTCCCGGAGCTCCTTCCTTGTTGTCCTTGGGTTAGCCTTGACTCTTCGGACAAGCCTGGCCTCGGCACGGGTGGAAACTTTCAAAGGCTGTCCAGGCCGTGGAAGGCTAACAGTAGTTCCATAAGCCTTCCACTTCCGGATGATGCTCCCAACAGTGGAGACAGGTAGGCCCAACTCCTTGGAAAGGGTTTTGTACCGCTTGCCAGCCTTGTGACCCTCCACGATCTTGTCTCTGATGGCCTTGGAATGCTCCTTTGTCTTTCCCATGTTGACCAAGTATGAGTGCTGTTCACAAGTTTGGGGAGGGTCTTAATTAGTCAGAAAAGGCTGGAAAAAGAGATAATTAATCCAAACATGTGAAGCTCATTGTTCTTTGTGCCTGAAATACTTCTTAATACTTTAGGGGAACCAAACAGAATTCTGGTGGTTTGAGGGGTTGAATAATAAATGACCCTCTGAATAAACTTTTCACAATTTAAAAAATAAAAAAAGAAATAACATTCTTTTTTGCTGCAGTGCATTTCACACTTCCAGGCTGATCTACAGTCCAAATGTCACAATGCCAAGTTAATTCCGAATGTGTAAGCCTGCTAAATCTGCAGGGGGTTGAATACTACTTGTAGGCACTGTATATATATATATATATATATATATATATATATATATATATATATATAATATCACACACACACGCACATATACATACTATCTGTACTACCCGGCTTCGCCCGGGTTAATAACGGTTGTTAAAATAGAATGTATTAACATTCCCGGGATAGAATGTATAAATAGAATGTATTAACGCCCAGGATAGTAACTGTCTCTCTGTTTCTCTTCCATTCTCTGTCTGTCTCCCCCTCTGTATATATCTCTCTGTCTCTCTCTCTCTTTCCCTGTCTGTCTCTTTCCCTCTCTTTCCCTGTGTCTGTCTCTTTGTCTGTCTCTTTACCTGTCTTTGTCTGTCTCTTACCCTGTCTGTCTCTTTCCCTTTCTTTCCGTGTCTGTTTCCCTGTGTCTGTCTCTTACCCTGTCTATATGTCTGCCTCTTTCCCTGGCTGCATTGTGACACGCCAACATTCCATATAAGGGCGTGGCAGCGCTCTCGGGGTCCAGAAGTGTGAGTGTGCAAAATTTTGTGGCTGTAGCTGCGACGGTGCAGATGCCAATCCCGGACACACACAGCTTTATATATTAGATATATATATATATATATAAAAAAAAAAAAAGAAGAAACACTTGTGAGGCTCATGTGTTGCCCATGGCAATTGCTTGTCAGTTGGTTGCTATGGGTAACCACAATTTTTAAATTAGTATGTTATTTTATTTTTTACACATAAAATGGCCACCAGCAACATCTGGATGGTATCAGAGAGAACAGCGGCCATCAGATCCATAGCAGCCAATCAGAAATCACGTTTCATGTTTTCTATCCAGGATTAGAAATTAAAGCCAAGCTCTGATTGGTTCCCAACGTCGTGTGTTGTTGGAGATACCGGTCACCGTGTAGGGGTAGTAGATCCAGGCTTTTTCCACACGTAGAACATTCAAGGAACCACGCTGGGTATCCTTCTGCAAAAAAGAGGTGACAATTAATACTACAGTTATCACATAACGGATGCAAGGGAGAGACCATGGCAACCAATCACGTGTCTGCTTTCATTTGCCAAATTGCTTATGAAATATGAGAACTAAAATCTGATTGGGTATCAAAATGTCCATAGTATCAGACTACTGGTAGATACTGTAACCAGGTGTAATGTGTTCCTAGGGAGCAAATTAAAGGATCTGTCATAAAAATAAAGGAAACATTGGAGAGACTGAGCCTGCCCTTTATAAAGGCAGCAGGACAACCTGAACTGGACACAAAGGGGCAGAGGCGTAAGATGAGGCTCAGGAGCATAATCTGTAATGGTATCTTATGAGACAGAAGAATCTTTAGGCCCGTTCAAGAACCAAGGTCTGAGGATGACTGTACCTCTGCACTACAGCCCGTGCCACCCCTCCTCGCGAGCCGTACATCACCAAGCACCATGTGTGCCGTACATCACCAAGCACCATGTGTGCCGTACATCACCAAGCACCATGTGTGCCGTACATCAAGCACAAGGCCGAGCCGTACGTCACCAAGCAGAAGGCCGAGCCGTACATCAAGAAAACTGCCGAGCTGTACAGTGCCTTGCGAAAGTATTCGGCCCCCTTGAATTTGTCAACCTTTACCCACATTTCAGGCTTGAAACCTAAAGATAAAAAAAATGAAATTAATGCTGAAGAATCAAGAAGTGGGGCACAATTGTGAAGTTGAACGAAATTTATTGTTTATTTTAAACAGTTTTAAAAAAATAAAAAAAACGAAAAGTGCAATATTATTCATCTCCTTTAAGTTAATACTTTGTAGCGCCACCTTTTGCTGCGATTACAGCTGCAAGTCGCTTGGGGTATGTCTCCATCAGTTGTGCACATCGAGAAACTGAAATTCATGCCCATTCTTCCTTTGCAAATAGCTTGAGCTGAGTGAGGTTGGATGGAGAGCGTTTGTGAACAGCAGTTTTCAGCTCTTTCCATAGAGTCTCGATTGGATTCAGGTCTGGACTGTGACTTGGCCCTTCTAACACCTGGATACATTTATTTGTGAACCATTCCATTGTAGATTTTGCTTTATGTTTGGCATCATTGTCTTGTTGGAAGACAAATCTCCGTCCCAGTCTCAGGTCTTTTGCAGACTCCAATAGGTTTTCTTCAAGAATGGTCCTGTGTTTGGCTCCATCCATCTTCCCATCCATTTTAACCATCTTCCCTGTCCCTGCTGAAGAAAAGCAGGCCCAAACCATGATGCTGCCACCACCATGTTTGACAGTGGGGATGGTGTGTTCAGGGTGATGAGCCGTGTTGCTTTTACGCCAAACATATCGTTTGGCATTGTTCCCAAAAAGTTTGATTTTGGTTTCATCTGACCAGAGCACCTTCTTCCACATGTCTGGTGTGTCTCCCAGGTGGCTTGTGGCAAACTTTAAATGACACTTTTTATGGATATCTGAGAAATGGCTTTCTTCTTGCCACTCTTCCATAAAGGTCAGATTTGTGCAGTGTACGACTGATTGTTGTCCTATGGAGAGACTCTCCCACCTCAGCTGTAGATCTCTGCAGTTCATCCAGAGTGATCATGGGCCTCTTGGCTGCATCTCTGATCAGTTTTCTCCTTGTTTGACATGAAAATTTTGAGGGACAGCCGGGTCTTGATAGATTTGCAGTGGTATGATACTCCTTCCATTTCAATATGATCGCTTGCACAGTGCTCCTTGGGATGTTTAAAGTTGTGGAAATCTTTTTGTAACCAAATATGGCTTTAAACTTCTCCACAACAGTATCACGGAGCTGCCTGCTGTGTTCCTTGGTCTTCATGATGCGATCTGCGCTTTAAACAGAACACTGAGACTATCACAGAGCAGGTGCATTTATACAGAGACTAGATTACACACAAGTGGCTTATATTTATCATCATCAGTCATTTAGGACAACATTGGATCATTCAGAGATCCTCAATGAACTTCTGGAATGAGTTTGCTGCACTGAAAGTAAAGAAGACAAATAATATTGCACACCCCAATTTTCAGTTTTTTTATTTTTTAAAAATGTTTAAAAATAAGCAAAAATAAAAATCATTCAACTTCACAATTGTGTCCCACTTGTTGTTGATTCTTCACCATTAATTTATTTTTTTTACCTTTATGTTTGAAGCCTCAAATGTGGGTAAGGCTATGTGCGCACTAGAAATGTGAAGTTTCTCATGAAAATCTTCACGAGAAACTTCTGGGAGTGAAAGATTTCCGCACCTGCGGAAAAATCCGCGGCAAAAACGCATGCGGATTTGCCGCAGGTTTGTCCCTGCAATAAATAATAAAGATAATCGATAGACAGATAATGGATAGAGGGATAGATGGATAGATGAATAGATAGAGGGATAGATAGATAGATGAATAGATGAATAGATAGATAGATAGATAGAGGGATAGATGAATAGATAGAGGGATAGATGGATAGATAGAGGGATAGATGAGAAAAACCTATATAATGTTCCACCTCCCTGCATTTTCTAAGCTGGCACCCTTTAGTGACTTTCATGTGGCACTAAAGGGTGCTTAGCCTTGTATTTAGCCATAAAATAAATAAATAATTAAAAAAAAACGACGTGCGGTCCCCCCCATATTGGATCACCAGCCAAGGTAAAGCGGACAGCTGGGGTCTGATATTCTCAGACTAGGGAGGTCCACTGTTATTGGACACTCCCCAGCCTAAAAATAGCAGGCCGCAGCCGCCCCAGAAGTGGCGCATCCATTAGACGTGCCAATCCTGGCGCTTCGCCCCAACTCATCCCGTTGCCCTGGTGCGTTGGCAAACGAGGTAATATATGGGGTTGATGCCAGATGTGTAATGTCACCTGGCATCAAGCCCTGGGGTTGGTGAGGTCAGGCGTCTATTAGATACCCGACATCACCAACCCAGTCAGTAATAATTAAAAAATAGACAACAAAAAAAGTTTTATTTGAAAAAACACTCCCCACATTGTTCTTTTCAATAAATTGGTTAAAGAGGCTATCAATCCACGTCCGGCGCAATCTAATAAGGGGGGGGGGGGGGGTCCCACGGCGATCCATACCATAGTCACTGTCCCAGTCAATGAAGAACAGAATGTTCCCCATTGGCTGGGAGAGCAATGCAGTGACCTGAGCTAACATCAATAGGTCAGCCCAGGTTACTGCAGGGGATGCCGAGCGCTGCCATCAGGAGGATAGATGAGATCATTACCTGCTGTGATCATCTCCTGTACTGCTGACGTCACCGCTGTCACTGACTCTCACGTTGTCAGAAGTATCGCGAGAGCCCGTGACGTCACCGCTAGTGACAGTCTCGGGCCGCCCGCGAGCCGGGCATAGACAGCAGTGACCGCGGTGACGGCAGGAGATCGTCACAGCAGGTAATGATCTCACCTCCTGACAGCAGCGATCGTCATCCCCGCGGCTGCCAGCACTGCTGTGTGTCAGTGTGTGCCCGCAGTATCGGCAGCTTGTCACCCGGCAGCGCAGGCAGACACTGACACAGGCAGACACTGACACTGCACTGCTGTGTGTCAGTGTCTGCCTGCGCTGCAGTGTGACAAGCTGCTGATACTGCGGGCAGACACTGACACGCTGCAGTGCAGTGTCAGTGTCTGCCTGTGTCAGTATCTGCCTGCGCTGGCGGGTGACAAGCTGCTGACACTGCGGGCAGACACTGACACTGCTGTGCTGGCAGCCGCGAGGCTGGAGCGGGACACAGACTGCACGGGCACCTGGAGGTCGCACGGAAGCGCTTCTGTGCGGCGTCCAGGCAGTGTGACGTCTGTGTTTACTCTCTCCGCTTCCTCTTCCTGGCATAATGACATCACTTCCTGCAAGACCGCAGGGAGCGATGAGCATTACCGCAGGTAAATCGCGGCTATACCGGGGGTATACCGCACATCATTTGCTACCTGCGGTATACCCCCGGAATTTCGCGATTACATTACAGTGAATGGAGCGAAATTCCGGGGGTATTCCGCAGGTACCTGCGGAAAATAATGGACATGCTCATTTTCTCAAGAAAGTTTCACGAGAAAATTTTCTCAAGAAATTTTCTTGAGAAAAATCCGCACAGTGCGCACAGCTATTTTTTTTTCTCAGAGGATTTGCTGGGAAATGTCTGCACAAAGATTGCAGACATTTCTCAAGAAATTTCCGCAGCAAATCCGCGGGTAAATCCGCGGGAAAAGCGGCCTAGTGCGCACATAGCCTAAAGGTTGACAAAGGGGGCCGAATACTTTCACAAGGCACTGTACATCCCCAAGCGTAATGCCGAGCCGTACATCTGTAAGAGCAGGGTTATTATGCAGCACACAGAGAAGGAGGAACAGTGGTAACTCAATTTATTTGTTTACCGATAGGGAAACAGAAGGGAAGGTTATCACAAGGGAAATTTAGTAACAACACAGTAGCTCATGTAACTCAGCCTAACAGGGGCAAGAGATAAACACATTAATTCTTGTGGGAAACAGTATAGAAATGTCAGGGCCTCGAGTCCGTTGTCTCCAGACCCTACACTTCCCGTCTCTATGGGTTACAGTCACTGAATCGCACAGTACGCTAAGCTCCAACCACTATTAATACAGTCCCCGCATTGAGTACCGCACGGCCGGGCAGGAAGCAACAGCTCGGCGAAGTCGAGTCACCCACGGGTGGCTTTTTTGGCTGGCGACATCTGCAGCTTGCCCACGTAGTCCGGTCTGGGGGTCTTGACAAGCATAGCGGGGGGTCGCGGAGGTCTGGAGGGTATTGCTGGACAGTGCGGGGGTGTGGAACTTGTGGATTACCTGTCCAGTATCTTCTGGAGTCATCTCTCTGCTGCTCAAATCTTCTGCAGGGGAGACCTCCTTCTGCCCTTCAGGCTGCACGTCCGCGCCTGCACAAACTGCCTTTCTTGTGGCTCCTGGGCTCTCCACCCACCTTCCTCTTCCCTTGTCTGTTGCTGAACAGGTCAGTCCGTGAAATGCTTCCCACTGGAAACAAACTAAATGATTTTTGTTTCCTGGTCGTCTGTTCTTCCTTTGACCAGCAGAGGGCAGTGTCCCACACTAATCTTTTCAGGTTGTGCCAATACAGTGCACTTTCCTGCACATGACAAAGCCCCATGCCGCGCCGTACATCACCTAGCACAATGCCGCGCCGTACATCACCTAGCACAATGCCGCGCCGTACATCACCTAGCACAATGCCGCGCCGTACATCACCTAGCACAATGCCGCGCCGTACATCACCTAGCACAATGCCGCGCCGTACATCACCTAGCACAATGCCGCGCTGTACATCACCTAGCACAATGCCGCGCCGTACATCACCTAGCACAATGCCGCGCCGTACATCACCTAGCACAATCCCGCGCCGTACATCACCTAGCACGCACACTGACATAGAGGGGGAATAACATGACAGCCACACAGAGCTTGGACCCCAGCCCCATCCTACTACAGACACTTTGAGCCTTGCCTCTCCAACATCAGTGTCAGGCCTCAGAAATGGTCTTCTGGCTGAAGGAGCAGAAAGAGGATGGATGGGGATGTGGATGGG
The DNA here is from genome assembly GCF_048569485.1 of Anomaloglossus baeobatrachus. Classification (NCBI taxonomy): domain Eukaryota; kingdom Metazoa; phylum Chordata; class Amphibia; order Anura; family Aromobatidae; genus Anomaloglossus; species Anomaloglossus baeobatrachus. The sequence continues at coordinate 163,479 of NW_027444937.1, forward strand.
GAACATAGTGTGTATACATATATTTCTATATTAGTCCCTTTAGAGCTGTATATTGGCGACTTCCTATGCCCCCCACACGAGCCCATTACCGCCATGTATTGATTACACTCATGCAGATCAAATGTAATATTAATCCTGGGAGCGTTATAACATTGCCTGTTCCTTAAAGGGTCATTAACCTTTAAGACTTCAAGCAACAGTGGACCCCAGTGCAAGGTCTGTTATAGGACCCCCAGATATCACTGGTAGGCGTAGCTAGGGGTTCGGCTCAGAGTGGGCGAAACTTCTGAGTGGGCCCCTAACCAGGTAACAATATTTACAATGATGGTGTCGTAGCCTAATAGCTTGTGTAGACAACCGTATTTTTGGTCCAAGTGCGATCCAACAAAATAGCTGATTGCTTTCGGACCAATGTTATCCAATGAGGCACTACACATGCTCGATTTTGTGTCTGGACCGAGTGGTCTGAGAAAAAAAATAAATTGCATCATGCATGGCAGACTGGTACAGTTAAGTGTAGCGGCAGGGCTGTAGTTGGCGTTCATGCTGTTCTAAGCACTTAAATTGATCACGTACCCTACCAATAAATCAGACTAAAGCCTCATGTACGTGTGGCTAGAAGTATGCCAATCGCACTCTTGTGGTCACATGACGGCCCACTCTCACCACCGGCACTGGAAAACCACGACAGTGCACTGTGTGCATGCTATAAGGATTCACAATTCTGCTGTCACATGCCATTAAACAGCTGCCAATCAGCTTCATATAACCAAACAGTCGACTATCATTTAAAGGGAATCTGTCACCAGGTCTTTGCCCTCTAATCTGAGAGCAGCATAACGTAGGGGTAGAGATCCTGATTCCAGCAATGTGTCACTTACTGACCTGCTCAGTGCAATGTTGATAAAATTACTGATTAATCAGCAGTAGATTATCATTATAGGACTACTTCGCCTGTGGCCCTGTTCACTGTTTACCATCTAGCCAGGTAGTCCAAGGGCTACTACCCCTGACTACACTGCACACTTCGCTCCTCCACTTGACTGCCACTTCACTTAACTTGAACTCCAACTCAAACTGTCTGGTTCCCGCCTCTGACACCTCAGGACCCCTAGGTGGGCGTTCACAACTGCCTGATCCCGCCCACTGGTGTGTCCCTATTACCATGAGGGGGTGGCTAAGGTTTAGTGGCTGTTGTGTTATGTCTGAGTGTGGGCTTCTGATGGTAACAAGGAGGATTAACTCTTTTGTTACTACCTGGTTTTGCCAGGGCGTCACACACAGCATATGTCTTCCCATACTGCATGCGCCCTCCACCTGAGCTGTATGTTCCACCCGAGCTGTATGTTCCACCCCCAATCTATATGGGGCCCCCCTCTTGAGCTGCATGTTCCACCCCCCAATCTGTATAGGACCCCCATCATCTAAGCTGTATATTCCACCCCTCCATCTGTATGGGCCCCCACTCCTGAGCAGTAGGTGTCCCCTCTTGAGCTGTATGGGACTGTTAGAGCCATATGTGCTGCCACCCCAGAGCTGTATGCGCTGCCACCCCAGAGCCGTATGCGCGGCCACCCCAGAGCCGTATGCGCGGCCACCCCAGAGCCGTATGCGCGGCCACCCCAGAGCCGTATGCGCGGCCACCCCAGAGCCGTATGCGCGGCCACCCCAGAGCCGTATGCGCGGCCACCCCAGAGCCGTATGCGCGGCCACCCCAGAGCCGTATGCGCGGCCACCCCAGAGCCGTATGCGCGGCCACCCCAGAGCCGTATGCGCGGCCACCCCAGAGCTGTATGTGCTGCCACCCCAGAGCCGTATGCGCTGCCACCCCAGAGCCGTATGCGCTGCCACCCCAGAGCCGTATGCGCGGCCACCCCAGAGCTGTATGTGCTGCCACCCCAGAGCCGTATGCGCTGCCACCCCAGAGCCGTATTCGCTGCCACCCCAGAGCCGTATGCGCTGCCACCCCAGAGCCGTATGCAGGGCCGTATTTGGCATTCATGCTGCTCTAGGCACTTTAAGTTGTAACGCCACCTACTGGCAAGTCAGACTAAGGGTACGTGCACACAACATCTGTTTCAGGTAGATCTGCTCTGTTATGCGCCTGAAAGCGGTAAATAAACTCTAAAAAGCCTGGCAATATGCCCTGCAGTGTAGACATGATGTGCTGATCATGTGTTCAGTCTTCTGAGCTTCTTTAAAACTGCTTCAGGTTTCCAAAAATATGACACGTTGAATGAAGTGACCCAACCATTCCTCAGGTGACTTCCGCTTGTAAGACGCTCATTGGTTTATAGAATACAATTTAAGTAAAAAACGGTCCCCAAAAGATGTCAGAAAAGAAGCAAAAAAGTAGCTTTAGCACAAAAGACACAAGTGTGTCCTGAAGCGTCTTTGCCTGACCAACCCATAGCAATCGACGACGTCTAGAAGACATCGTGTGCCCTTACCCTTAAAATAGTAGGCAAGTCCTCCCATACACAGACTAAAGGTGTCAGAATCCGCCAATATCAACAGATTCGGCCCATAGTCTAATGTGTATGGCTGCCTTTGGCTGATGATGTCTGGGGAGATAAGGATCCAGCATGTCAGATTTAAGACTGAAGAGTCATATATTCTCTAAATGATAAGCCTCCAGAGATGTCTGGCAGCGGCTTTTTTTATAGAGAACACAGGAGTGCTTGGCAAAATGAGCAATCCTGTAAAAGGATACGTTCACACTGGCGTATGACTCGCACAAGTGCAAATGGGAGAAAATCTTGCATTGCACTCGGCTCCATGTAAGACAATGCTGCAGCTCACATCTGCGACATTTTCCTCAGCCGTAATGTGACTGAGGAAAGAAAACCACAGCACGCTGTGATTGTCTGGGAGTCGCTGATCGCTCGCACCCATACAAGTCTATGAGTGCGAGTGTAACATCGGACATCCGAGTGCAGTGCGATATACGCATCAGCTGACAATGTAGGAGATGGAAAGATCATTCTCTCCCTCTCCTCCGCAGCTGTGATCCGATCGCAAGATTGCAGTAGAGCATGAGCCGAGGGACATTAGCAGATCGCATCAGATACTCTCGCATAGGATGCCATATGCTGATGTGACCCCGGCGTAATGGAAAGTCTTGCAAGATAGCTGCTGGCCGAATGATCAGACAACTGTCTATATGTATGGAGGCATTAGTTAACACTTGTAAAGCTGAGAAATGTGGCCTAACTCAGATGGCTGTATTATCAGCCTGGCACAATGAACATATAATCTTCAAGTATCATGTCTAATAAATTAAAGATTACAACATCTACATTGATAACTCACCACAACCACCATCAGTACCCAAGTACAGTACCAAGTCCATCATCAGTACATAACTACATCACAAAAACAACCATCAGTACATGAATACATCACTAGAACCAGTCAGTACATCCCTACATCACCAGATCAGTACAGAAATACAGCCCCAGAACCACTGTCAGTACATGACTGCACCACCAGAACAATTGTCAGTACAGAAATACAGCCTGAGAACAACCGTCAATACATGACACATCACCAACATTATACAGCGATCACTTTCAATGTCAAGTTAGCCTCTATCGTATAAACTTGTATACCTTAACAATGGTAAGGAGATGATTGAAATGGTTGTTCCAGTTATCATCAAACTATGGATCATACAGGTACCACAGTACTAATTAGTTGCAGGTAGCAGCACTAGTAAACATTTAAAGAGTAACTTTAAGGTTTAGTCTGAAAGCAAAGTAATTTTCATTCTAAATCCCTATCTATTTAGTGCCACAATGTACATTTTTTTTAATATACTGGCATTAATAATTTCCTATCCTTCCCTAACTACACCATTTAACTGTTATTTACACCATCTAACTGATTTTCTCTCTGTTTTTTCCCCTACTTCCTTTTTGATGACACTTTGTTTGAGATTCCCAGTGCATGGTGCATGCTGGGATACTCAAACAAGATGTCATCAGGGGGCTGAGGCTGCAGTCATTGCCGCAGCCTCTGACTCCTCCCTGAAATGAAGCACCATCAGTGATGCTTATTTCAGGGGCAGGACTAGTCCCTGCAGGATGTGCTCTGTCCAATGTGCACACGCTCTGATGCCGGCTCAGATCTGCAGTACTGAGCTGGCACCAGGGCAGTGTCAGAATATCAAGCGTACAAAGACCAGGCGATCTCACTGGTCTCCGCACGCCAGGTATTGTGACATTGGTGCCAGCTCGTTATTGCTTATCTGAGCCAGCAATAGAGCATGTGGTATCATTATGCACATCGCACAGTGCATGGAGACTAGCCCAACCTCTGAAACAAGCGTCACTGATGAAGCTTCATTTCAGTGAGGGGCAGAGGCTACAGCAGTGACTGCAGCCTCTGCCCCATGGTAACACTTCTTTTGAGTATCCCAGCATGCACCATGCTCTAGGATCCTCAAAAAAAAGCGTTATCAAAAAGGTCCATTAATTCTTAGCAGATTGGTGCAGTAATGTGTCCCGAGACTCCCATAGGTGAAGTGCACGGCTCAGGAGACAGGACTTTGACTTTCTACTGAATCCGCGCTGCTCTGTCTGCTCTCCTGCACGTTTCTAATAGGTCTTTGGGGCAATTGTGGGGGACTCGGGACCAGGTTCCCCTCAGATCTGCTCAAAATTAATTACCCTAAAAACATAAAAAATAATTTCTAAGGCCCGTTTCACATGTCAGTGAAAAACACTGACGTTCTTCACTGACGTGTAAAACACGCACATGTCCCTCCGTGATTCACGGCAACTGTGGGTTGTCCATGTGCAATCCGTGATTGCATATGGACATTACTCACCTGCCTTCGCTCCTGCTGTCCATGGTGCTGAAGTCTTCAGCTCTGCAGCGTCCGGCACCGCTCTCAGCAGCTACTTCCTGGTCGACTATTCCTGCTCTCATGAACATTCATGAGCCAGGCAGAAGCTGCCGAGAGCGGAGGCTGCACAGCGAATCGCAGGCAAGCTAAGTTGAAAATATTTAATATGTCCGTGATTTTCTGGTACGTGTTTCACGGATCACACCATAGTGTGGTCCGTGGGTCATCAGTGATGCCAGAAAAAAACTGACTTGTCTCCGTGCAGAATCACGGCCACGGGTGTACGCTACACGGAGACACGTTCAGTGAAAAAAAATCACTGATGTGTGAGCAGACCCATTGATTATAATGGGTCTGCGTATGTCAGTGATTCTGGTACATATAAAAAAAAGCACTATATAAAAAGCACAACCGTACCAGAATCACTGACGTGTGAAAGAGGCCTAACATTAAGTGTCTCTTTAAGGTGCGTATACACTGCAGCTGATCATCGGCCTAACTCAACAAGCTGTCAATCACCGGCGGGAGGAGCAAAATATTTGTTCATATAGTGACATTTTTACGTTTAAAAGGTAATCTGTCACCCACAAAATGCCGATTACCCTGCACAAACATTGATTATAGGGAACATCGCCCATAGAAAAATCATACCAGGTGAATACAGCTCATACAGAAATCATACCAGGTGTATATAGCCCATACATGCACCCCCTTTTCCCATACAGAACGCTCCCTATGCTGCTGCCCCCTGGCCCACACAGATCCCACTCCATGCACCCCCTTTCTCATACCGAGTGCTCCTTATGCGGCTGCCCCTGTCCCACCATCTTCGGCTCTACAGCGCTTACCGGCTCCGGTGACTTCTCTCCTCAGCGGCACTCAGTCTGCAGAGAGGTGACTCATCGTGCTGCCAGTGACGTCATCAGTAAGCGTGGCAGGCCAGGGAGCAGATTGCCGCTCCTGACCCCTGAAGTGCCGACGCGCAAGGAGCAGGTACGGAGGAGGATTTGTATAATCATCTTAAAGACGCTAATACAAATTAATTCTGGGACCACAAACTAACCCCCCTCCCGCAAAGACTCATTTTAGTAATGAGTCTGGGGAGGGGAGGGAAATTTAAAAAAATATATATATTTGTTTTTACTCTTGCCCCTGGCACCGCCCCAGGCACCGGACATCCGGTACTTAATGGTCAATACGGCCCTGGCTGTATGCCACCCAACCCAGTAATGTGTATGCCCCCAGAGTTGTATACTACCCCAGTAACATCTATGCCCCCCAGGCAGAGGCGTAGCTAGGGTTTCAGCTCGGGGGGGGCAAAACATCTGAGTGAGCCCCTTACCAGGTAACCATGATAACTACGGTGGCGCAGACTAATCGTGGGTATAGTGGAACCTCGACAGATGACACTGATATTACCGCTATATGGTGACTATATAGTGGTAGATATCGGTGCTGCAGCACATACAAGAGATCCCAGTGCAGTTATAGATGGTGACTTACAGCTGACGTTCTTTCCGATGGAGTTGTTCACTTTTTCTGTGTTTTCCATCTGGCCCAGGCCGACATGACAACTTCTTCCAGCCACAACTCATCTACAGAAATTACAACAAAGACACATGTAACTCCTCACACTTCCGGCACCGAACCCCATCTAATCCCAACCTGCACAAACTCCTCATCCTGCCGTCACCCCAATACTGAGCCGCTGCTGCCGTGTGTGTCCCTATTACTGCACCTGCTGTGTGGCACAAAAACCGACTCCTCTTACTGCCACACATAGTAATGCCACCACTGTGCCCCCACATAATAATGCCACCACTGTGCCCCCATATAATAATGCCACCACTGTGCCCCCACATAATAATGCCACCACTGTGCCCCCACATAATAATGCCACCACTGTGCCCCCACATAATAATACCACCACTGTGCCCCCACATAATAATGCCACCACTGTGCCCCCACATAATAATGCCCCCACATAATAATGCCACCACTGTGCCCCCACATAGTAATGCCACCACTGTGCCCCCACATAGTAATGCCACCACTGTGCCTCCACATAGTAATGCCACCACTGTGCCCCTCCATATAGTAATGCCACCACTGTGCCCCCACATAGTAATGCCACCACTGTGCCCCCACATAGTAATGCCACCACTGTGCCCCCACATAATAATGCCACCACTGTGCCCCCACATAATAATGCCACCACTGTGCCCCCACATAATAATGCCACCACTGTGCAGCCACATAATGCCACCACATAATAATGCCACTATTGTGCCCTTTACACAGTAAAATGCCTCCTTTCTGTTCTCTAGATGGTAAAATTGCCCTCTAGAAAATATTAATGCCCTGTGTAAGTGCCCTAGAAAAGTCCCCACATATTGCTCCTAGAAAGTAATAGAACCCCCAGTGTTCCCGTGACTTTCACAATGGACGCAACAGACGGACAGACGGACAGAGGGACGGAGGGACGGATGGACAGAGGGACGGATGGACGGATGGACGGTGGGGAGGTCTCACAGCAGGTGGGGGGGGGGGGGTGTCTCAGCAGGTGGGGTCACAGCAGATGGAGGAAGGTGAGAGGTGGGAGAGGGGCAGCGGCTGATGGGGGGGGGACGCAGGAGATGAGGGAGGGGGTCAGCGGCTGAGGGGGAGGTGGTGGCAGATGGAGGGGACGCAGCAGATGGGTTCAGTGCTGCTGGATCAGGGGCAGTGACTGCTGCAGCCAGCAGCTGAAGGGTGGGGGCTGAAAGGAGACAGTGTCGTTAAACTTACCGATCGCTACTCTCACCTTCCACGGACGCTGGAGTGAAGCTGAGGGGAGTGGTCACCGGCCCCAGATCCACAGTGATTGGAGAGATCGGTCACAAGGCCGATCTCTCCAATCAGAGCTGGGGGCGGGTGAAACACAGGTCACCCAGCTCCAGCCAATGATCGGTGCTACAGCTGCACTGATATGGCGGGATTTCAATGTTTCAGCCATTTTCAATGGTTGGAACATTACAGTGGCTGTGATCAGCGTGTCCAGGCCCCGCCTCCTGCTCACTGCACGAACAGCCAGCCCTGCGAAGTGTACTGTTAACTCCCCCTGCGCTGGGGCCCGGGGAGCAGAGGAATGAAAGGAGAGGGGCCTGTCAGAGTGTCCGGGACCCCCTCCTGCCTGCTGCTCACCGGGCCCGCTAGTGCTACAGGAGTTCCACTAGTAATGCCCTGATGGCGGCCCTGCCACAGAGGTTAGGCTACTTTCACACATCTGTTTTTTGCTCTGCGGCACAATACGGCGCTCTGCAGAAAAACCGCAACCGTTTTTTTTTGCTGCCAGTTGCGGGTTTTTTTGTATAGACTTACATTAGTGCCGTATTGTGCTGCATGGGCTTGCGTTCGGTCCGGGTTTTGCCGCATGCGGCAGATTTAGCCGATGCCGCGGCCGGATGGAATGTTGCCTGCAACGTTTTTTGCTCCGGCAAAAAAACCGCATCGCGCCGCATCCGGCCACTGCGGCGCATTTTTCAATGCATGCCTACGGACGCCGGATGCGGCAAAAACCGCATCCGGCCTCCGCATGCGGTTTCTTCCACTGCGCATGCTCAGTAGCGTGCCGCAACCGGAAAAAAACAGACGGGCCGCATGTAAAAACTTATGCAAAGGATGCGGTGTTTTCGCCGCATAGGTTTCACAGCCGGATTGAGCCGCACTGCTCAAACCGGATGTGTGAAAGACTAAATTACTTACCGGTAATGGGATTTTCCAGAGTCCACGACAGCACCCACGAGAGAGGGATCCGCCCCCTTCAGGACAGGAAACCTACAGATAAAAAGGGGCGGTCCCCCTCCCCCATCAGTTGGTTGCAGAGAACGGGAGAGGAACCGCCAATGAATTAGTAAACAAAACAGACAAATCCCTAGGACACCGAAGGGTGAAAAACAAATAAAGGAAGGGCAGGGGTGTAAAGGGTGCTGTCGTGGACTCTGGAAAATCCCATTACCGGTAAGTAATTTAGTCTTTTCCTTTCGTCACGACAGCACCCACGAGAGACTTAGAGAGAATACACACTTAGGGTGGGATAACCGTGTGAAGGACCAAGCTCCCAAACGTAAGGTCAGCGGAAGAACAAAGGTCCAGCCGGTAGTGCATGGAAAAGGTGGAAGGAGAGGACCAGGTCACAGCCTTACAAATACCGTCAATGGAGACGTCTGCCATGGCCACCCAAGAGGAGGCCACCGCCCTAGGAGAACGATCCTTCACCGAGGAGGTCAGAGGTTCTTGCTTCACCACATATGCGATGGAAACAGCATCCCTCAGCCATCGGGCCAAGGCATGTTGTGCTACTCGAGGACCTCGTCTGGAACCCTGAAAGACAATAAACAAAGTCCTATCCTGCCGCCAAGGGGCCGTCCTAGCGACATAGGTGAGAACAGGGTCCCCCACGTCTAGGTTGCGAAAACGAAGGAAGGGAGAAGGGCAGAAAGAAGGAAGGGAGAATGAGCACTCGACTGCGGTGAAACTGGGACACCACCTTGGGCAAGAAGCCGGGTCCGTCTTAAGAACAATCCGATCTGGAATATCCCAAGGAAAGGAGGATCTACGGACAGGGCCTGATGGTCGCGAACACGCCTGGCAGAAGCAAGGGCGACTAAGAGGCAGGGTTTCAAGGACAGCAACGTACCGGACGAGGAGGAGAGGGGCTCGAAGGGTGCAAGGGTCAGGGCGTCCAAACCCAGAGCAAGATCACAGGGAGGTGCGCCGGCTAAACGGACCGGCCGGCTGCGGCCACAAGCCGTAATGAAGTGTATAACCCACCGTTACCTGCAATATGGGAATTGAACAGGGCGCCCAGGGCAGAAACATGCACCTTGAGGGTACTGACCAAGAGACCCATAACCCTTCCCGACTGGAGAACGCCAGAATAGAGGAGATCGGGACCACAGCAGGCAAGGAGTCAGGAAGGGAGGCAAGGAAGAGTAACCACATCCGACCATACTGTCGGGTGTTGACTGGCTTTCTACTTTGCAGCAGGGATGGGATGGTAGCAACGCCCTGTCAAAATGCACGCCGCCAAGTGGAGTCCCTTGACGCGGGGATGAAGGAAAGGACCCTGTGACAGGAGGTCTGGCCGGGACGGAAGAACCCAGGGGTCCGTGACTGACACGTGACTCAGGAGGGAGAACCAGGGACGCCTGGGCCAGAAGGGAGCAATAAGGAATATCTGAGCCTGTTCCGCCCGCTGCCCCGAAAAAGGGATCCGCCCCGCGAGGACAGGAAACCAGTCCGAAAGAAAAGGGCGGCACATCTCCCGTTCAGGAGTCCCCCCCCCCCCCCCCCATGTCTGGATGCAAGACTAGAGACTCAAGAGGCGAAGCATGAAGCCCGAGGCGCCAGGCCAGGGCGCAAGGCCATGGAGGTGCAAGGCGTGAGAGGCGCAAAGGAGCAAAGCACAGAAGCGCAAGGCTCAGAGACGCAGAGGGCAGAGATGGCAGGCCAGAGGCACGAGGTCAGAAGCAAAAGACAAGAGGTGCAAGGCGCCAGGGCAGAGGCGCAAGACCAGAAACACAGGCCCCGAAGCCCATGCGGCCAAAAGGCCACCGAGGCCCAGAGGGCAGGAGACACAGAGGGCAGGAGACACAGAGGGCAGGAGACACAGAGGGCAGGAGACACAGAGGGCAGGAGACACAGAGGGCAGGAGACACAGAGGGCAGGAGGCACAGAGGGCAGGAGGCACAGAGGGCAGGAGGCACAGAGGGCAGGAGGCACAGAGGCCCGAGGCCAGGAGGCACAGAGGCCCGAGGCAAGGAGGCACAAAGGCCCGAGGCAAGGAGGCACAAAGGCCCGAGGCAAGGAGGCACAAAGGCCCGAGGCAAGGAGGCACAAAGGCCCGAGGCAAGGAGGCACAAAGGCCAGAAGGCACAGAGGCCAGAAGGCACAGAGGCCAGGAAGCACAGAGGCCAGGAAGCACAGAGGCCAGGAGGCCAGGAAGCACAGAGGCACGAGGCCAGGAAGCACAGAGGCACGAGGCCAGGAAGCACAGAGGCACGAGGCCAGGAAGCACAGAGGCACGAGGCCAGGAAGCACAGAGGCACGAGGCCAGGAAGCACAGAGGCACGAGGCCAGGAAGCACAGAGGCACGAGGCCAGGAAGCACAGAGGCACGAGGCCAGGAAGCACAGAGGCACGAGGCCAGGAAGCACAGAGGCACGAGGCCAGGAAGCACAGAGGCACGAGGAGAGGCACGAGGCCAGGAAGCACAGAGGCACGAGGCCAGGAAGCACGGGACACAGAGGTCCGAGGCCAGGAAGCACGGGACACAGAGGTCCGAGGCCAGGAAGCACGGGACACAGAGGTCCGAGGCCAGGAGGCACAGAGGCCCGAGGCACAGAGGCCCGAGGCCAGGAGGCACAGAGGCCCGAGGCCCGAGGCCCGAGGCCCGAGGCCCGAGGCCAGGAGGCACAGAGGCACAGAGGCCCGAGGCCAGGAGGCACAGAGGCACAGAGGCCCGAGGCCAGGAGGCACAGAGGCACAGAAGCCCGAGGCCAGGAGGCACAGAGGCCCGAGGCCAGGAGGCACAGAGGCACAGAGGCCCGAGGCCAGGAGGCACAGAGGCACAGAGGCACAGAGGCCCGAGGCCAGGAGGCACAGAGGCACAGAGGCCCGAGGCCAGGAGGCACAGAGGCCCGAGGCCAGGAGGCACAGAGGCCCGAGGCCAGGAGGCACAGAGGCCCGAGGCCCGAGGCCAGGAGGCACAGAGGCCCGAGGCCAGGAGGCACAGAGGCACAGAGGCCAGGAGGCACAGAGGCACAGAGGCCAGGAGGCACAGAGGCACAGAGGCCAGGAGGCACAGAGGCCAGGAGGCACAGAGGCACAGAGGCCAGGAGGCACAGAGGCACAGAGGCCAGGAGGCACAGAGGCACAGAGGCCAGGAGGCACAGAGGCCAGAGGCCAGGAGGCACAGAGGCCAGAGGCCAGGAGGCACAGAGGCACAGAGGCCAGGAGGCACAGAGGCACAGAGGCCCGAGGCCAGGAGGCACAGAGGCCCGAGGCCAGGAGGCACAGAGGCCAGGAGGCACAGAGGCCAGGAGGCACAGAGGCCAGGAGGCCAGGAGGCACAGAGGCCAGGAGGCACAGAGGCACAGAGGCCCGAGGCCAGGAGGCACAGAGGCCCGAGGCCAGGAGGCACAGAGGCCCGAGGCCAGGAGGCACAGAGGCCCGAGGCCAGGAGGCACAGAGGCACAGAGGCACAGAGGCCAGGAGGCACAGAGGCACAGAGGCCCGAGGCCAGGAGGCACAGAGGCCCGAGGCCAGGAGGCCCGAGGCCAGGAGGCACAGAGGCACAGAGGCCAGGAGGCCAGGAGGCCAGGAGACACAGAGGCCCAGAGGCCAGGAGGCACAGAGGCACAGAGGCCCGAGGCCAGGAGGCACAGAGGCCCGAGGCCAGGAGGCACAGAGGCCCGAGGCCAGGAGGCACAGAGGCCCGAGGCCAGGAGGCACAGAGGCACAGAGGCCAGGAGGCACAGAGGCCCAGAGGCCAGGAGGCACAGAGGCCCGAGGCCAGGAGGCACAGAGGCCCGAGGCCAGGAGGCACAGAGTGGGGGGGGAGGTGGTCACAGGAGGCAGGGGCGGTAGTAGAGTACAGCGATGCTGTGAGTGGTTCAGAGGGGGGCCCAGATACTTACTGCATGGCTGCTCTGTGCTGTTCTGCTCGCCGCAGCTCTGGTCTGTGCGAGCGGAAAGGCACCAGCCATTCTGAAGATGTTGGAGGCGAGGGCTTCTTCAAATAACGGTGGCCGGAGTCCGCGCATGCGCAGATGAGAGCTTGAGCTGAGAGCTCCATCTGCGCACAAGCCGACTTTAGGCGGTATTATTTGAAGAAGCTCTCATAGCCGACATCTTTAGAATGGCCGGTACCTTACCGGCCGCCGAGCACAGCAGCCCCGAGCAGAGCAGCAGCAAGAAGAACAGCAGCGCTGGAAAGCAGAGTCGCCTCGCACAGAGCAGAGCTGCGGCGAGCAGAACAGCCCCGCACAGAACAGAGCCACGCTGCAGAGCAGAGCGAGCCGCACAACGCAGAGTGAGCCACACAGAGCATAGCCGCGCTGCCTGACGCACAGAACAGTGCCGGCAGCACATCACATAGCATTGCCCCTGACTTCTTTAACCCCTCTCCACCATCCCCGGTAAGCTACATTCGGATTTTAAGACCTACCGCTCATTTTCCTCCCAAATGTTTGTGTATGTATGTATGTAATGCTGCAGTCACACTTGCGTGTGACTCGTGAGAGTATCGGATCGCACTGCCCGGACCGGCCGCGGCTCTCCTGAGAGGAGCGGGTCAGCATCATAGAAATACATACAGCAGAGCCGCTCCTGGCAGAAGAGAAGCCAGCCGGTCCGGGCAGTGCGATCCGATACTCGCATGAGTCACATACAAGTGTGACTCCAGCCTATGCCTGTATGTGTACGTATCTGTATGTGCGGGTCTACGTGAGGATGGGGCCCACAAAAACCTGCAGACGGCCCTGCCTGCATCCCTATATGTCACACAGCCTGTACCCAAACTTACCCCTCTCTCAAACACCCTGCACCCCATTTTGTCACAATCTGTACCCCTCATATGCACTCACCCTGCAACCCCATTTTCCCTCATTACCGGTCACGCGTTCCCATCTCCTTCAGGAATCAGGATCTTCTGGCTTTCTGAGCGGCTCCTCCCACTCGGTCACATGGGCTTGACATCATCGCAGGTCCTATCTACACCACTAGGATGTATTTTCGTCATCTGGACAAGTTTCTGCTCTGCAGCACTCAGGCTATGTGCGCACGTGTGCGTATTGCATGCATTTATGCTGCGTCTATAGCACTGCAGTGTAAATGCATGTGTCCTGCGTCCCCTGCACAATCTATGAAGATTGTGCATAATCCGTGCGCACCATGCTTTTTTGAACGCAGCGATTTGAGTGTCAAAAATTTGACAAAATCTCTGCATTTAAAAATGTAGCATGTCACTTCTTTCGTGCGCTTTGGATGCTGCTCCCACTCTGTCTATGGGAGAGGCGGCATCCCGAGCGCGTGAAATCGCCGTCTATTCTGCAGACACACTACATCCATTATGCAGTGTCTGCAGCGATTTGAAGCGCACATGAGCTGCCAAATCACTGCAGAATATTCTACAGTGACACGACGCAACATGCGCACATAGCCTCACAGGTGGAAGCGCCTAGTGGACCCCCTCTGAGTACGGGGCAACCGCCACCTCCCGGTAGCTACACTACTGCCGGTCATTACTAGTCCTGGTCTTCTCATATGGACCAACATGGAAAAGGAGTAATAGATTGCAGTCACCTGTCCTACAGTCTCCTCCCCCCAGTAATGGCTGATAACAGGGAGTAATAGATTGCAGTCACCTGTCCTACAGTCTCCTCCCCCCAGTAATGGCTGATAACAGGGAGTAATAGATTGCAGTCACCTGTCCTACAGTCTCCTCCCCCCAGTAATGGCTGATAACAGGGAGTAATAGATTGCAGTCACCTGTCCTACAGTCTCCTCCCCCCAGTAATGGTTGATAACAGGGAGTAATAGATTGCAGTCACCTGTCCTACAGTCTCCTCCCCCCAGTAATGGCTGATAACAGGGAGTAATAGATTGCAGTCACCTGTCCTACAGTCTCCTTCCCCCAGTAATGGCTGATAACAGGGAGAAATAGATTGAAGTCACCTGTCCTACAGCCTCCCCTCCAGTAATGGCTGATAACAGGGAGTAATAAATTGAAGTTACCTGTCCTACAGTCTCCTCCTCCATGGCTGATAACAGGGAGTAATAGATTGCAGTCGAGTGTCCTACAGTCTCTTCCCCCCAGTAGTGGTTGATAACAGGGAGTAATAGATTGAAGTCACCTGTCCTACAGTCTCCTCCCCCCAGTAATGGCTGATAACCGGGAGGAAGGCTGCTTTCACACATCTGGCTTTTGCAATGCGGCACAATCCGGCACTTTGCAGGAAAACCGCAACCGTTTTTTTTTGCTGCCAGTTGCATTTTTCCTGCATAGACTTTAATTAGTGCCGCATTGTGCCGCATGGGCGCGCGTTCCGTCCGGTTTTTGCCGCATGCGGCAGATTAAGGCTACTTTCACACATCCGGTTTTTGCTCTGCGGCACAATACGGCGCTCTGCAGAAAAACCGCAACCGTTTTTTTTTGCCGCCGGTTGTGGGTTTTTTGCATACACTTACATTAGTGCCGTATTGTGCCGCATGGGCTTGCGTTCGGTCCGGTTTTTGCCGCATGCGGCAGATTTAGCCGATGCCGCGGCCGGATGGAACGTTGCCTGCAACATTTTTTGCTCCGGCAAAAAAAACGCATTGCGCCGCATCCGGCCGCTGCGGCGCATTTTTCAATGCATGCCTGTGGACGCCGGATGCGGCGCGATGCGGAAAAAACCGCATCCGGCCGCCACATGCGGTTTCTTCCACTGCGCGTGCTCAGTAGCGTGCCGCAACCGGGAAAAAACGGACCGGCCGCATGTAAAAACTTATGCAAAGGATGCGGTGTTTTCGCCGCATCCGTTGCATAGGTTTCACAGCCGGATTGAGCCCCACGGCTCAAACCGGATGTGTGAAAGTAGCCTTAGCCAATGTGGCGGCCGGATGGAACGTTCCCTGGCACGTTTATTGCTCCGGCAAAAAAAACTGCATCGCGCCGCATCTAGCGGATGCAGTACTTTTTGCAATACATCCCTATGGATGCCGAATGCGGCGCGATGCGGCAAAAACTGCATCCGGCCACCGCATGCGGTTTTTGCCACTGCGCATGCTCAGTAGCGTGCCGCAAGGGGCAAAAACCGGACCGCTACTGAGCATGCGCAGTGGAAGAAACCGCATCCGGCGGCCGGATGCGGTTTTTGCCGCATTGCGCCGCATCCGGCGTCCATAGGCATGCATTGAAACATGCGCCGCAGCGGCCGGATGCGTTTTTTTTGCCGGAGCAAAATCTGCCGCATGCGGCAAAAACCGGACCGAACGCAAGCCCATGCGCCACAATACGGCACTAATGTAAGTCTATGCAAAAAAAACCCCGCAACCGGCAGCAAAAAAACCGGTTGCGGTTTTTCTGCAGAGCGCCGTATTGTGCCGCATAGCAAAAACCGGATGTGTGAAAGTAGCCTAAAAGATTGGTCACCTGTCCTACAGTCTCCTCCCCCAGTAATGGCTGATAACAGGGAGAAATAGATTGGTCACCTGTCCTACAGTCTCCTCCCCCAGTAATGGCTGATAACAGGGAGAAATAGATTGGTCACCTGTCCTACAGTCCCCTCCTCCATGGCTGATAACAAGGAGTAATAGATTGAAGTCACCTGTCCTACAGTCTCCTCCCCAAGTAATGGCTGATAACAGGGAGAAATAGATTGGTCACCTGTCCTACAGTCTCCTCCTCCACAGAGTTCCGGAATTTCCCTGACGTCAGAAGGTAATTTCTCTGTGTGAAATCATGTGACTGCTGAAGCACCCGACACCTGGCCGAGTGGATAGGACTGCGCATGCGCGACTAATTAAAGGGCCAGCTGGGATCGATTATGTAGTGGGGGTATAAAAGCTCTGAAGGACGCTGCATTTTGAGACTCCTCGAGGAAGACCATGTGAAACGGGGTAAAAGAGGCACAGCAGTGCCACATACTACAGGAGAATATGGGTGAGTGCAATAAATAACTACTTGTGTTTATGCTGCTGGGTGGTGAGATATATCTGATTTACTGTTTCTGCAGTCACAGCCCATTAGAGATATTACTCCCTCTGGACTTCTAGGTACTTGGCACTTTATTTTACTTGTAGTCCTGCACCATGCACTTTTTTTAGGCTGTGTGCACACGTTGTGTTTTTACTGTGGAAATGCTGCGTTTAGAACCGCAGCGTTTCAGTGGCAAATTGCATGCGTTCAGCTTTCCCAGCAAAGTGTATGAGAGCCGAAAAATCAGTGCACACGCTGGGTTTCTAAACGCAGCGTTTTGGATGCCAAAAATCTGTGCGGAAAGAAAAGCAGCATGTCACTACTTTTGTGCGGTGTGGCTGCGTTCTCTCCCCCATTGAATCAATGATGTGGGTCAGAACGCAGCTACACCGCAGTTCGCTGCTTTTATGTTGCGGTCCGCGGGCTTTGTCGGCATGCCAGAACGCAGGCATTTACCTGGAAGTGAGGTCAAGAGGTTTCCTGTTGACCTCACTTCCTGGAAAAGTCCTGGAAAGCCCCCGGTGTCGCCAAAGTGCCCGCCCCGACCCCCCCCCCCCCCCTCCCGAAAATCCAACATGGCCGCGCGCACAGTAGTGCACCGGCTGCCCTGCTCCTATGATTTCTGTCGCATGTGCCTTGAGACATGCGACAGAAAAATGCCCCCCAGGCCCTGCCAGGTCACCCCCTATTCCCCCCGGTATTCCCCCTTACCTGTCCGGTCGCAGCGCTGATCCCCCGCGGCCCCCTCCTCCTTCACAGCAGACGCCGGTCAGTGCGGTCACATGAGCAGAGCAGCTGACAGCCAGCATTGTGTTCAGAGAGCTGTGCTGGCTGCTCGCACTCTGCAGCTGTGACCCGGGGAGAGTGGGTGCAGATTTTTGGCACCCACTCTCCTCAAATGGAGGGTCTGCCCTCCTAGAAAATGGGGGATACGTTCCCTGAACGTGCCCCCATATTCTAGAAGGTTCAGAGCCTGACATGGGACGTCCAAATGGATTTCTGCGGACCCATTTTTTTTCAAATTTTTTGATTAAATTGGAAAACAAGGGAATGATTTGGGGAGTGTTTTTTTCTAATAAAATTTTTTTTTGTCTTTTTTTGCTTTTGTTTACTGTCAATTAGTTATGTCTGGTATCTGATAGATGCCGTGACATCACTAATTGCTGGGCTTGATGCCAGGTGACATTACACAACTGGTATCAACCCCATTTATTACCCCGTTTGCCAACGCACCAGGGCGCGGGATGAGTTGGGGCGAAGCGCCAGGATTGGCGCATCTAATGGATGCGCCACTTCTGGGGCGGCTGCGGCCTGCTCTTTTTAGGCTGGGAAGAGTCCAATAACCATGGCTCTTCCCACCCTGAGAATACCAGACCCCAGCTGTCAGCTTCACCTTGGCTGGTGATCTAATTTGGGGGGACCCCACGTTGTTTTTTTGGGCGCTGGCCCACAAACCGTCCCGGCGGCGGCCCCGAGCATGCGCTGGCCCACAAACCGTCCCGGCGGCGGCCCCGAGCAGGCGCTGGCCCACAAACCGTCCCGGCGGCGGCCCCGAGCAGGCGCTGGCCCACAAACCGTCCCGGCGGCGGCCCCGAGCAGGCGCTGGCCCACAAACCGTCCCGGCGGCGGCCCCGAGCAGGCGCTGGCCCACAAACCGTCCCGGCGGCGGCCCCGAGCAGGCGCTGGCCCACAAACCGTCCCGGCGGCGGCCCCGAGCAGGCGCTGGCCCCATCCATCCGGAGGCAGCCCTAAGCACGCACGGCCCCATCCGGAGACAGCCCCTCCACAGAATTTTACCTTATAGAAAAATGGAGCCATATACATAATCACCTATATTGAAAGGCTTCATGTAAACTTTATTCCACATAAATATCTAAACACATCAATACATTATAAGGCTATGTGCACACGTTGCTTTTTTTCAGCGCGGAAAAACGCACCCTCTGGCAGAGGGGAGAATTGTAAACAATGCTTTTTGAGAAAAACGCATCAAACGCATGCGTTTTTCATGCGTATTTTTTTAGGTCCGTTTTTTAAGACTTGTCAGTGTTAATAAAGTTGGTTGAACACAGACCTTTGGGAAAAAAAAACCTGTGATGTCATTTCCTTCTCCACATTCTGTTTGGATAAATGGGAGGGCTTGGAATGGAAGGAGCACCGTTTGAATTTTGGAAAAGTTGAAATAAACTTCGCGCACCATGTCACATTAGCAGGGCCCCTTGGGTACCTATATGTCAGAAAACCCCCACAAGTGACCCCATTTTAGAATCTGCACCCCTCAAGGATTTTATTCAGGAGTATATTAAGCATTTTGAATCCACAGCTACTTCACCCAAAATGTTGCTGTAGCAACAATATTCTCACTTTTAGGCTATGTGGCCGTGATCCAGCGACACGGCGTCTAGTACACAGTGTCAGCCTTCCTGCAGAGATGTGAGTGTTGTCCACGGGAGAACGCAGCTGGCCATGCCCACGATTTGGGTTCAGGCTGCTGTGGACTGTGGACTAGCTCTATTCTACCTGCAGAGAGCACTCTCGTCTCCACAGCATAAATTGACATGCTGAGGCTCGGGAAGCCACGCCCCCGGTCAGTTTATGCTTCTGAGAAAAGAAGCACAGTGGGCATGGGATCTCCAAAAATCCTTCCACTGTGCTTCTACTGCACAACGCAGCGTTATGGACACAGGGAAAACACTCAGCGCCCAAACCACTGCAAAACCTGATTGTGGGCACACAGCCAAAAAAGCGTCGATGAATGGATGTCAAATATATATACAACGTCCCACCCCCGCCTGCATATTCTAAGCTGGCACCTTTAGTACCTTTCATGTGGCACTAAAGGGTGCCTAGCTTAGTATTTATCAAAAAAAAAAAAAAAATGGCGTAGGGTCCCCCCTATTTTTGATAGCCAGTCAGGGTAAAGCAGACAGCTGTAGCCTGCAAACCACAGCTGGCAGCTTCATCTTGTCTGGTGATCAATTTGGAGGGCTCCCCAGGCTTTTTTTTTTTTTTAATTTATAAATAAAGAATTTAAAAAAAAACAACGTGGGGTCCCCCCAAATTAGATCACCAGCCAAGGTGAAGCTGACAGCTGGGTTCTGGTATTCTCAGGGTTGGAAGAGCCATGGTTATTGGACTCTTCCCAGCCTAAAAATAGCAGGCCGCAGCCGCCCCAGAAGTGGCGCATCCATTAGATGCGCCAATCCTGGCGCTTCGCCCCAACTCATCCCGCGCCCTGGTGCGTTGGCAAACGGGGTAATAAATGGGGTTGATACCAGTTGTGTAATGTCACCTGGCATCA
The DNA here is from genome assembly GCF_048569485.1 of Anomaloglossus baeobatrachus. Taxonomy (NCBI): domain Eukaryota; kingdom Metazoa; phylum Chordata; class Amphibia; order Anura; family Aromobatidae; genus Anomaloglossus; species Anomaloglossus baeobatrachus. The sequence goes on from NW_027444937.1 coordinate 183,350, forward strand.
AGCCCAGCAATTAGTGATGTCACGGCATCTATCAGATACCAGACATAACTGACAGTAAACAAAAGCAAAAAAAAAAAGACAAAATTTTTATTAGAAAAAACACTCCCCAAATCATTCCCTTGTTCTCCAATTTAATCAAAAAATTTGAAAAAAAATGGGTCCGCAGAAATCCATTTGGACGTCCCACGTCGGCTCTGGACCTTCTAGAATATGGGGGCACGTTCAGGGAACGTATCCCCCATTTTCTAGGAGGGCAGACCCTCCATTTGAGGAGAGTGGGTGCCAAAAATCTGCACCCACTCTCCCCGGGTCACAGCTGCAGAGTGCGAGTAGCCAGCACAGCTCTCTGAACACAATGCTGGCTGTCAGCTGCTCTGCTCATGTGACCGCACTGACCGGCGTCTGCTGTGAAGGAGGAGGGGGCCGCGGGGGATCAGCGCTGCGACCGGACAGGTAAGGGGGAATACCGGGGGGAATAGGGGGTGACCTGGCAGGGCCTGGGGGGCATTTTTCTGTCGCATGTCTCAAGGCACATGCGACAGAAATCATAGGAGCAGGGCAGCCGGTGCGCTACTGTGCGCGCGGCCATGTTGGATTTTCGGGAGGGGGGGGGGGGTCGGGGCGGGCACTTTGGCGACACCGGGGGCTTTCCAGGACTTTTCCAGGAAGTGAGGTCAACAGGAAACCTCTTGACCTCACTTCCAGGTAAATGCCTGCGTTCTGGCATGCCGACAAAGCCCGCGGACCGCAACAAAAAAGCAGCGAACTGCGGTGTAGCTGCGTTCTGACCCACATCATTGATTCAATGGGGGAGAGAACGCAGCCACACCGCACAAAAGTAGTGACATGCTGCTTTTCTTTCCGCACCGATTTTTGGCATCCAAAACGCTG